>NC_062274.1:47011810-47312245 GCF_916048215.2 Malus sylvestris
GACTAAAACTTAGTCCAATCCAGTTTAGTGAAAGACAGTGAGTCCAAACAAACACACCCTGTGTCCACTCTCACTTGTGCCAGAAACTGAAGAAGAAGAAGTACAACTATGCAACGCTCGAGGAGTTTGACGATGAGACAAGCAAAGACGATGAGGCCCAAAAGAAGGATCTAGTTTGACCAGGACAAGAAATCTGAACGACACAAAATATGCGTGATACTCCGCCACCTCTTCCTCCTTATCAGCATGACAAGAGAAGACGGAAATATAAGCCAACTTTGTTCGAATTAACCTAAGCAGTATACTACTTTGGAAACTTTAATTAACAACATCCATCATACCATCAAGGATAAGCTTAACCTGAAAAAGCCAAAACCTTTTCCTGATTACTTGGCGAAGAGGAGACTAAATGATTATTTCTCCTTTCATTTTAAAGCACCTGACATACTAATCATATGCTCCAGGATCACATTTAAAAGTTGATTTACTGGGGTTACTATTAGAACAAAATTTGCTTAGATCCGCGGACAGAGACGAGATCATTCAGATTTGCCCATAATCTCCGAAAATGGAAGAATGGGGTTGATTGGGGAAGGGAGTATGGTTGAAACCAAATTGGACTGCCTACATATCTTTGAGAGAGAGAGAATCAAACTATATGTGTAGTTTTGAGAAAGAATAGTGTGATGTGTAATACATCGTGAATCATCCTCAACGAATAGCCTATGGCATGCAGTAATGAGATAAGTTTTCCATGGGTGTGTTTACATGTATATGGTGGCATGGATTTAAGATGAGTTCATGTTAGGTGTAGAGAGAATATATGTGTAGTAGTCTTTTAGAGGAGATGATGAATCTAGAGAAGGTCTTTTCAGTTATGATTGATTGATTAATTGATCTCCCTCGATAAATGACCAAGCTAGGGTATTTATGTAGATCTTCAAAGTCCTTGTGGGGAGAGTTATCCCAATGAAATTCGGAGCCTATCTATGAGAGATTCTAAGATAAGATATCCAATTCTCCTAGGATTACGATTGCGTTGCCTAATCTCAAAGATATCTTACTTTGACTTAAAGTAGGGTTTCCTTACTTGAGAGACAAGAAATGCATATTGTGGAATGGTTGTTTGACTATGCCTTTGACTAATAAGCCCGTTGGAATAGCTTACTCTGATTCTGACTAGAAAACCTAACTAGTCAGACTGTTTGAACTTCATGAGCTATGGGCATTCTTCTTATCACCCAATATTTAATACTATTAGGGAATATTGAATGCTATTATGATTCTATAAAATATGTAATCTTGGTTTCCTTTTTGTCTAAATGAATGGAACTATGCCACGTATAAATAGAAAACCAAACTAAGAGGTAGTTCTCTAGAACGATTAGGTTTTGACGGTAAAAAGATACGGTTTCAATTTTTCACATTCTTCTCCTTTACAAGGTGGCTCTGCAAGTCCAGGTCCTGCGTATATGAACTTTACAAGTCACACTATCAATCAATGACATATTGCAAAAATCCATCAAAAAGTTCTTAGGACAAATCTATGATTCAAATCTTCAAAACAAAAACGCAACCCAATATATAAGGTATATTACATAAAACTACCTCAATTATTGGGTCAGTCACAGTTTCATACCTCATCTTTAAAAAATTTCAATGTCATACCTCATCTACAAATTTTTTACAATTTCATACATTCCGTCAATTTTCTGTCAATTTTTCCGTGAAATAGTGACATAGCTTAAAAAAATTAATAAAATATTAAAAAACTAAAAAAAAATTCATTTTTAATTTTTTTTTTTGCACGGGGACCCACCCCGTACCCTTTCTTCCCTGTCCCTTTCCTCCCCCACTTCTCTTTCTCGCGGTGCCTATAACCCCCTTTCTTCCCCATCCCGTCTTCCTCAAACCCAAAATCAACCAAATACCATCTCAAACCCAGATCCCACTCCCCACTGCCATACCATCCTAAACCCAGATCCCACTTCCCGCTACCATTCTTCGGCACATCCCTCAGTGCACCCACTCCTCCCTCACCTCCCCAACGCCCTCCTCCGTAGCCACTCTTCGCCACATCCAATAAATCCGCCAAAACCCTTACCCCAGAAACCCTCTGAAACTCTTCCTTGCTCTCCTCATACCCGGCCACCTGCGCAATCACCGCCATAGCGTCCTCCGCGTCGTATAGGAGCAAAGATATTTGAGGGTTTGGAGGGGCAGAGGAAGAGGGCAAAAGTGGTACTAAAGCAGAGAAAGGGTCGGTTGACCCAATTTGGTGAATGCGGAGTTGGAATCAAAGAGGGAGTCGGTCGATAGCGGTGTGGACAGAGTGAAGGAGGGAGGGAGTTAAGCGATGGCATGGTGCGGGTGAGGTGGGTGATCGGCACGAGGGGAAAGGAGGGAAGGAGGTAGTGATCGGCACAGAAGATATGAGATGGGTGGGATCTAGTGAGGGAGGGTGCAGACGGGGTCAACGAGGTCAGGTTAGGGGGTGAAGGTGATGAGATGGAGAAGGGATCCAAGGTTAAGGTTGGGGCCGACGAAGCTGTTGTTGCAACATGAAAGGGATAAAGAATACGGGAGGAAAAAGGATGGCGGATGAAAAAAACCCAAGTGGGTTAGGGGGTTTTGGGCACGGCAAGAGAGAGAAGTGGGGGAGGAAAGAGAGGGGGAAGAAAGGGTACGGGGTGGGTCCCCATGCAAAAATAAAATTTAAAAATGATTTTTTTAAAGTTTTTAAATATTTAATTAATTTTTTAATATTTAATTAATTTTTTAAGCCATGTCACTATTTAACGGAAAAATTGACAGAAAATTGACGGAAGGTATGAAGTTGTGAAAAATTCGTAGATGAGGTATGACATTGAAATTTTTTAAAGATGGGGTATGAAACTGTAACTGACACAATAGTTCATGTAGTTTTATGTAATTTACCTCAATATCTAATACCAAGAACTCGAGGCAGTTGAGTTCGATGTGATCTGAGAGCTGTCTTCAAAATCGAGACTAGCGAGCTGTTCTAGGCAGCTGCCTAATCCCTTTGTTGATGTTTCTCCTTATTCTAGCTTAATCACGATGACTAGTCACCGTCAAGGTCGATTTTTAAAACCCTAGTCGTAAGTACTATATACATCAACATATATATTTGTATAAAGATTTATGAATGTATGGAAGATGAAATTTCTCTGAACTATTTTCATGGATGATAGTTAGATAGAGTAAGTTTTTGTAAACACTAAAATTCTGTATCCAATGAAACGAGAACATGTGTACAAAGTAAACTTGTATTGATTTGAATTTGTAGGTTACAATCTATGTTTACAATTTTCCTCTAAGTCAGTCTTCAAATTTGATGTAGAGTCTTCAAATTTGATGTAGATGCGTGATTGTTGATCCAAAGGCCGCGATAACTTGATCTCGGATGAACGATTACTTCAAGTTTTGAGCTTGAAAACAACGCGGATGATCTTCACCTCAAGGGTGCGGCAAAGGTAGTGTTTGATGTCAGATTTCGTTACTTCAAGGGTCTTGGAGACTTGATCTTGAAACGAACATTGCTACAAGTTTATAAGCTTGCAACAAAGTCTTGAAGGAATTAGCATGAGCGCTTGTTGATTCTTCAAAGGAGTGCTTCAGCTTTGGTCGAGAGAAAGCTTCGGCTTTGGTTGAATGTTCTTCGAAGAGAGCTTTGGCAACGTATAAGTCTTCAAGGTTTGGCAGAGGTTCTTCTGTGTAGAGATTTTCCGACCCCCATGCTTGTGGGAGGACCTTGTATTTATAGGCTTCTCAAAGCTTGCCTTTGGGTGGATTTGGCTTTGATTTATGTCCTAATTTGTCCATGGGAGAATTTAGGCATGTTTTGTGTCTTAATTTCAGCCACTTTACTCCTTTGGCCGAAATTATGAAGCCTTGTTGCCTATTTTGTGAGCAATCTTCAATTCTTGCTTGTTTTATGAAGATGTCTTAACTTTCTTTCCGGTTTTATGACCAGTCTAGACCATTTTGCCGAATTTAAGGGTGTTTCTCCCTTGTGCCGATTTTTGGGAAGGTTTTATAATTCCTTTGCTTGATTTATGCCACATGTCGTTGATGACTTGTCCATTTGTAATGAGTTATATACCACATAGAGCTTTGTGATGCACCTTTTGTATGCAACGAAATTTACATGTCTACAATTTTATTTATTTTTGTATATACCTCTATCACATATACAATGTATTTTATCAACCTGTGACATAGGTATCATATAGAATGACATAAACTTTCTTAATTATTATCCATGGAAGTGGCTATTTTTCATACTTAAATGTGCAAGTTAAAATTTTTGAACCTCATCAAAGTCGCCCATTTGAAATCACACCAAAAAGTTGAGAGTTTTAGGTACTTAATTATTATTTTTTTTTTAATTTAAAAAGAACAAATAATGTGAAGAAAACAGCATCCATGTTTACTCACTGTGGTCTCTCTATAAATACAATACGAGTAAACATGCTATTTTGGAGATTCTAGAAATTGCAATCATACGCAACCTTGATCAAACGTCAAATGTAAGAGCAACAAAGATTTTACGCGTGTCTGCAAGCCGAAAAAGGCATATACCTGGTAGTGGGCTGTGTATTTTTTCTTTGGCTTTGTGTCCTTATTTATACTAATCACATACAAATTTTGATTAAACCTTACTTTAAGTTTATACAATCACATTCCTAAAATAATTCTATCTACAAAATGGATGACGTGTACTCATTATTTCATGCGCGGCCAAGAAGATTTTGAAGAAAACAAGGCAAAATGAAACACAAATGTAAGTTTCGGAGGTTAAATATCAACCATTCAGGTACACAATGAGGCTCGGGTTTTGTTCTAGGGGACAAATGATTATTTAAGCCTAATTAGAAAGATTCATAACTTAGCTTCATCCCCAACCCAAAACTGGACTAGTCTGAATTAGTAGGCCTGCATTTACCACACAGATTTGGATACAATACAACTTAATATACAGCAATGTCTGGCTGCATGGAATACACAAATATAGTTTTACATATAACACACCGTCACACTCACACAGAAATGCCTTCCAATTTGTTTTCGAGTTAAAACACACAAGTCAGTCATATCTTACAATAACTCGACTTTATTTAGTAGTTAAGGAAGTACAACTTCCCATCTGTCTCCACTTTTTAACCAGGGAAACTACGGAAGACTGAAAATACAGAATACGAAGCTGATTAGCAATTTCATTGAAGATGTTGAAGAATAAAAGCATACTAGCAGTACAATAAAACTTGCGAACATCATGAATTTGTGATCTCGTACGAAATCATGCAAGTGATTTTATGCCATATGCTTGAGAAGTCGAGACTATGGAATGGATTTTATCCCATATTTTCGATTGAATAACGGTGATCGTCACTCTAACAATCTATTAGACTACTAGTTGACATGAGATGATTTACATAAGATGAAATAAATATTTGCAAGTGATGAAATTGGTTGTATAATATTTTACAATATGATGAATTTTTAGACCATTATGCTAAAGCAGTAGGTTGGACCATTCAGATAATAATACTTTCAGAAAAACAAAAACAATTTTAGTATCGATGGATACCACATAATCTGTGCTATCCTCTACTACTTCCCTTAGGTTTTCTCCAAATTTTTCCTTTTGGGTGAGGAAAGGAGCCAAACGGACCAAAGAAACATGAGGTGCAGAAAAAAGGAAAAGCCCAGATGAGCACTAGAGCTAATCTATGTATTTACACACCAAAACACCGTGCTCATTTTCCCTTCATCGGGAGTATAGCATGATGAGCCCCCATCTACGGCAGCTCCGGATGAAAGGACAGTAATGGATATTAAGAAAAAAGGATTTTCCCGAGGATCACTCTGTTATATTAGACTAATTTTTACCATCCACCTATATTACTGAAATATATTGAAACTATTCTTAATTTGGCAAGGGCTTTGTTACTGAAGTGGTAAAAAAACATATTCATGTAAAAATATAATATATAGAAAAAATTGGAATTCAATAATCAGTTTGCAACTAGTCGGTTTTTATTTATTTTGGTACAAACTAGTCAATCTTTCCAAATATTTATTTTCTCTTATTAAGTAATCACGGGATAAAACAAAACAAAAAACCTACAATATTAAATCTACTAGTCTAGTAGTATTCTTCTTCACTTGTAAGTGAGATGTTTTAGGTTCGATTTTTGCCAATGGCGAATTTGAATCATATTACCATGGCTCACTCATTATGAAGATTAGCCCATTCCCCCATCCTTTTAGTAAAGATAATATCGTTTGTTTAAAAAACAAAAAAAAACAAAAAAAACAAAAGGCGTGGCAATACCATTAGTATATTTGAACACAAGCTTCCGCCGCGCCACAAAGGAGATGGACTATGCTCGATTCGACATTTATTAAGACCTTCCCTAAATGGTGATGTATATAAAATTCGACCTGATCATGCTGATATGAATCAAGCTTGAGAGAACAAACCATGGTAAGTTAACAAACCCTTCGCACTAGGATAGCAAAATATAATATCTCTTCCTAGATGTGAACATGAATTTCTTGCGATTAATGAAAAAAAAAAATGTCTACAAAGTATTAATTTGTATTAATGTAAGTTTAGGTTACAATCTGTGATACAAAATTTTGATCCTCTAATTCGATCTCCCAATTGCAAAGTATATGTGTAGGGTTGTTGATCCGAGGATCGTAGAGACTTGGTCTCGAATCCAGGAATGTTGTAAGGAGTTGCCTTGTGGAGATGGACAAATTGACATATGTAGTGTTGCTTGATAGTTTACGCAAATATAGAGTTACCTTGAATTTTTAAGGATAATATCTGAGATCCATACAAGGCATTTGACCTCCCGAATGAAACCTGCTTCGATCAATTTATCAATCTCAGCTTTGTTCGAACTCAAAAATGCACCAACAAAGATGAGCTTTGGTTCTTCACTAATGCCTAAGTTGAGTTCCTTCAAGTCATCAATAGTTGTTTGCCCCTCATCCTTGAATTGTGATGGAGCTTCTTTAATGTCTTATTCGAAGACTTCTTCCTTGTCAATGTCTTCGACCGTGACATGGTAGACGTCCTAGACCATTTCTTCGTCATCCTTTTTTACTCTGAACTCAAATATAATGTCAAATGACGTTTCATGTGTGAAGGGATTGCACGACGAATTTCGTCATCCCTGGCTAGCTTGACATGTCTTCTTCTTTATGATACTGGGGCTGCTCTTTCCTAGAAGGTTCTTTTACGACTTCAAGTCTATCCAAGGCTGACCTTCGTGGAAGATAATTAACCACGCTTTCATGTCAATGAGGGCTAGTCAACCTCTTAAGCATAGAAGCTCAATGCGGTCCAACACAAAAGCTCGAGATCTTGAACCGATCAAGCTATCAAATACCGAAGTTTGTGCAATGGACTTCAGCTCTTTCTTTTCTTTCGTCACTTCCACACTAATGATCCCTTTGAGAATCATTAGCTCTTCTCAGACATTGAGCGCTCTGGCTACTTGTTGCTAGTTTTCTTGAGATGAGACATTGCTTATTTTTCCTACTCAGGCATGGCTTTGCCTGTTGATTGAATCTTCATGAGGAAAGCCTCATATACCATTTCCTCATCTATGTAAACCTTGGCGTCGGCAAAATGTGACTGCTTCGGTGAATGACTTACTATCAGCATGTATCTTCATCGCTCCATTTCTATTGAACTTTAGACACTGATGCAGGGTTGAGGTACAACTCCATTATCATAAATCCAAGGTCTCCCTAAGAGTAGATGGAAGATCGATCACGTGAAACAGCGTATTCAACTTTAGTTCTCATATTACTATCTCGATCCTAATCATGCCTATTGCATGCCTTGATTAAAACCTTAGATTCGAAGGCGCCTTCAAGATAGTTTGTCCATTGTGATTCCCTGATTTGTTATCGATGATTTTGGCAGAATGATTATAAATGAACCTTCGTTGACGAGCATATGGCCTATGTTTTGTTCTCTTACGTAGAAGAGTGAACGGTTGTGTGGTTTCAACCCCAGCAATAGATATTATTCGGTTAAGTTGATGGCAGCACATATAGCGTAACACATACCGCACTCATGAGATCGAAGCCCTAGATATCTAACCTTGCCTATCTTCAAAGACTAAGTGTTGAGATTCATCAAAACTTCCACTAATTCCCTTCGTTCTGCTTCAGGGAGCTACAACACCTTTTCCACACTAAAGTGCAGAGATAAGTCTTCTATTTGTGCATAAATCTCCTCTTGCTTTTTGGTAGAACGCCATTTGAATACTTTTCTCCCTCGATCATGTAACGAGTGGCTGTGGTTGAGCTTTGTTGAAGGAACTTTTGGAAAAATATTCGTCTAAGACTACAAGAGTTCGAGGCAAACGAACCTTTGGCTCTTCTTTACGAGCTAGTTTTCTCGTCCTTGTTGCTGCACTGGTGCAGGTATTCTCAGTGTTTCGATGAGAACTTCCCTTTTGCCTTTCTTTCTTTGGTTAAACAGCTTGCAATTGAGTTTTACGCACCTTCCTCGCCGTTGGTGAGGTCCATGTCATTGAGATAAGTTACTTTGTCCATGGTGCTCGTTTTGCATGCATTTACCACTTTAAGACTTACCTTTAACGACTGCGGCCATGGCTTGCTTGGCAATATGTAGAAAAGCATATAATCAAAGAATTCGAACATGATGCTTGTAGTGTCTTTCGTTGCCGCTTCCTTAATGTCTGGCTCAATCCCTTATTCTTAAGTGAGCTTCAAGGATGAATTCCTTAAGGATAACGCACTTGTCCACCAAATGACTGACGATATGATGGTACTCCAGACGATATGATGGTACTTGGAGTACTTCGGATCATTCACTCTCGATTCATATCTTCTGGTCATTTACACTTAGGCAATTCAATCACCTTCTTGTCGAGCAGATCATCCAGCATGGCGACCGCCCAAAGCCAGGAACAAGTATGTCTTCTCCTTTTAGCTCATTTAAAGTGCGGTTATGTCTCTCTTGGTCACAAAAAGTTTCGCTCTGCTTTACCTCTTTCTTCTTGTCTCAAGTAGAGATTTTTAAGGAAGTTGTGTTGACCGCCATTGCTTCTTTGGTAGCCATTTTTCGAGATTTGTCTATTTTCTGCCCGACGAATTTATCTTTACTGTAATCAGCGATCGAGTCTTTCCTTCCATGATTAGTGATGCTTAACTCCATGTCATAGGCACAGGAAGCTAGCTCTTAAAGCTCTTAAATGTCTTGGGCTTGATGCCTTGGACAATGTAGCACAATCCCTAATGCTAAACCTATACGCACATCTCGATCGCAGGTATCTCTGAAAACATGTCGTTGCAGTTGAGACTTGGTGAGCGTCATCGAATGATGTAGTCAACTGGCTCTTCATTCCACTGCTTCATATTTATAAGCTCCATCATGCTGGTGAAGAATGTTGTCGAAACAATTCAAGCATCTGATCCCAACTTTTTATGGCTCGGGCTCTAGGTTTGTGTACCATTCGAATGCATTGCCCTTCAAGGAACAAACACCTGTTTCATGTGGTAGTCACCTTCCGTCCCAACATTGTTGCAAGTTTCGACGAACTGCTTCAAGTTTTCTTTTCGTCAAATTGCATGGTCTTAGAAGGTTGGTAGCATATCAGCATTCACAAGCTATCAATTCGCTTGGTGTATGGTTTGGAATATATTAGTGTATCCCAAAGAAGCACCTCCGTATTGTGCTCCGATGGTGTTTACCATCATGTCCTAAAATTGTTGGATGAAGATAGAGCTCATCGATAAAGCCTTGTCATCACAAAGTGCCTCATTCTCGCTGGTTTCCTCGTCATGTTGATTCTTCTTTGGGTTAAGGTTAACTTCTTTATCATGCTGCAACTCCAACTTGTTCGTGAGGTTGGCAATCTGCATATCATTCTCCTCGATGGTCCTTGTCAACTTTGTAATTGTCTCGTTCATCTGTGCAAGCTTCTCTTCATAGAGGCAGTTATGGTAGTCATAACTTGCATAACCAAAGTAAGACTCTCATGCTGACGTCGAAAGTGTCAGCGAAGTCTCCTGGCGATCATCATTGCTTGGTGATCTGCAGTACAATCTCGTGCTTTAGTCCGCATCTAAAATCGATAACGAACGCTCACTTGAATTCTTTGACCCCGAAGAACCCCGCGTGCAGGAGAAGCATGCTTCGGTACCGAGGCTAGGCTGATGACACACTAGTGCTCTGATTCAATCCTCTGATTCTCTAACATAAGTAGTGCGTGTAGGGTTGTTGATCCAAGGGTCATAATGGCTTGATCACAAACTACGAATGTCATAAGAATTTGGCTTGTAGCGATGAAGGAACTTGCACTTATGGTAATGCTTGATGATTCTTCACAAGTGCGGCGAAGACTGCAGAGAGCTTTCTGAATCTTTTAAATGTGCAAAGTGTTTGAGAGTTAAAGAGTCTAAGGGTGAGGATGTATGTGTGAGAAAGAATTTTTTATCTTGTAGCCCCGTATTTATAGGCTCCCTAAGTCTTTGATTTGGTGTTGATTTTGAACTTGATTAATTGACGAAAGAACTGAGACTTGATTCAGGCTTGTGATTTGACTTCATCAAATAGTCTTTTGATTTAATCAACAATCTTTGATTTAAATCATATAAATCAATCACATTTCATCCTTAATTTGGACATTCTTATTTTGGTATTTTTCTTTGTTTAAAATTTAATCAATTAATTTGTTTGATTTAAATTAAAACTAATTAAAGAATTAATAAAGATAATTTTGTAATCACACTCCACCAAAGATCGATGCGTGACACTTTTGATGACTTTAGGTTTTGATGAGTCACATGTCATGTGTATTATTTGTGAGACATATGGCGCAAGTCACGTAATCCTTGACATGTCGAAATCGTAATGTGTTTATGAGTATTTATTTCACCGAAATAATGTCTACACTAGTATTTTACTAACTTTATTCTTCGCAATCGTACCACCAAATACTCAAAACGCAAAAGCCAAAAGCAGAAGCCAAAATCAAATAGCATATATATTAGCAAGTAAAAGGACCTCACCCCAGTTTGAGAGACAAGATGTCGGAGCAATCATCTTCAAGGGAAAGAGAGCTGTTGGAGCAGGTGGTGACATTTGTGGTTGATTCAGATGTCATGCTTTCTTCTCCAATATTATTCAGGTTTTCCAACTCCAGGATGGCCTCCGGTCCGATATCTCCTCTGGGATACATCACCATCTGCCATATGCGAAAACAACAAAGAAAACAATCGCCCGGATTTAATTTACTACTTCAGATATCATTTTTCGTTAAATAAAAAAATATATAGGAGAAATATACTTCTTGGTGGTAGTTGCTTACCCTGTGGCTTAGCTGGTTGTTAGCTTCTATCAGCTCAGCTCCCTGCATGTATAGTCAGTACATGGAAGAGGACAACAAATTAAAAATTCATTGATAATAATTAAATTTAATATATGTTTATTATTTTCTTTTCTGGAAATTCTTGACTATTGTATATATTTGTGGTTATTCCATATATAGACACAAACCACAATCATCTATTTAACTATAAACCTTTTTCTCAAGTGCCATAACCTCACTCATAATCTTTTCTTCCTGAAATGAATGGAAAATTTGGAATTAGATCGATGTTTCTGGATAGACATATATTCAAAATGTCTCTAGTAAAATAACCTAATTAAAGTACGAAAAATAATTACATTGAGTCCTTACAACCAAAAAAGAGAAAAGGTCAAGTCTTTATTCAAATTGACCAAAGTCTAAAGTTAAAGATATGCACACAAAAGTAAAGTTCTAAAAAACGCGCTAGTTAGGCTATGTTGGGGGGCGGCTAGGCAAGGTTTTGGTAGATTTAAGGATATGTATTATATATCGTATAAATAAGTACCTATTTATACTTACAAAAAAACATAATTATAAATTACACAATAAAAAGACAGATTAAAATATTGTAACATATTGAAAATATAAAGAACAAGCATATAATGAGTATTCATCCAAATATTCAACAACTTCCTCACAATTTATTAAACAAAAAAAAATCCAAAATAAAAGTTATTAATTTTCTATCTAACTAAGAGTTGCGACCTAGGAGGGCTAAGAGGGCGCTTAGGCGGCTTAGGGGGGACGCCTAAGGACATCTAGACGCCCTTTCTTAATTTGCTAACGCTTAAGAATTAATCAAGCAGTGGCCAACCGCTAGCGCCTAGGCGGAGATTTTTAGAATAGTGGGCAAAAGAATAGCCAGATTGGAAATTTGTTAACCCTTTGATTAAACACGGTGATTAAAACAGATATTTACAAGCAAAATGTGTTGATCTATTTAAAACAGGAGTTCACTCATCATTGTGAAAAAAAAAATAGAGGAAGAAGTGTAATGTTACTTTTATAGAGTACTAATAACAAACTTCCTACTTAAACAGAATTAAGACATTTGTCTTAAATTCATTGCAACAACGATATTTGAACAAAGACTAATTTAAAAAAAAAAAAAGATCTTCCGAATTATTGCATAATAATACACATTAAACCTCACAATTTGCTCCTCTATCTGAGGAATACCTAGTTTTTAGAAGCCATGACCTGTATTCACTTGTAACAAAATAAATTTGTAGTTAGCACATACCTTAGTTTGAATCACACGGCCAAGGCTTGCTTCCACCAATTTTTCTAACTTCTGTAGTTCATCCAGATCCAAGTCTTCAAGGTCCACACCCTTCATCTGCCTGTTGCATGCCAAACCATTTCAGCACTCTCATCACACGATCGTACCAGCTTAATTAACCACCATATATCTTACAAGCAAATCAATAAATTATAATTACCTCAACTTGCAACTCTTATCCTCAAGTTCCTTCCTCAGCCTGATATTGTTTTCTTTCTCCAACTAATTAAATGGGAAACATGTTTATACCGAACCGTCATTACATAATCTAATCTGTCACATGAAAAGCTTATAAACATCAGGCCCAAAAATAAACAAGAGAATAGGAAAAAATCGGATGTTTCCAGTTTCTTATGGCAAAAGATGTTTCCTTCATACATAGGAAAGAAAGAAAAAACGGCAAAAGATGGATTACTGAAACATACTAGAGCATGGATTTACAATATGTAGCAATCTCCAGGTCATTACCAAGCAACCATATTTTGGGACAATTGATTCTTCAGCCAATATATGAAACTTTTTTCCGTGAGAAAACCTCAATGATTCAAATTAATACCAACTAATGACACAACTATACAAGCCTAACGCCTATTTATTTTTATTATGTTAAAGCAATGATTACTTGTTATACCATTAAAAATGGAAATTAAAGAGCAATTAAGATGGGAAAAAGAAAACCAATTTGAACTCAATTACCTGTAGCTGATGAATCGTGGGTTGATCCGATTTTTCCCCACCGATATGTGAATTGTACCTTGCAATCACATCCTTGGTGCTTCACAACATAAAAGGATAAATTTTTAGACACAGAAAACTAAATTCAACAAAAGAAAATAGACAGAAAGATAAATTAATACATGTGACTAAGCATATAGATAAAATAACAATAGAAGAAAAAAAATGTAACACAATTTCCATATTTTCTGGTTTCCAACAAGCCCAATAAATTAGTACATGCATGCTATATTTGGCTTTGTACGAAATTGTTACTTACTCTGTTCTTTTCTGGTTTAATCTTTTCTTTTTTTTTTTTTTTTTTTTTTTTTTTTACAAAAAGTAATTTAAAAACTGATACTGAAATCAACCACTTTGAACATGCATGCAAACATAATAACTTCTAAAATAAAATACGCCAAAAATAACTTGTAAAATAAAATAGCCAAAACATCATGCACAGTGACATGCAGAACTAATTTATCACGCAAAAAACAAAAAAAATCAGAAGAACCAATTGTTGACAATGAGTCCCACAATAATGAGATGAGGGACCTTGTTTAGGCTTATAAGTAAGTTGGGCTACTCCCCATATAGCCAATTGGTTTTATGGTGGAACCTCAATTTTCTTCATGGTATCAAAGCAGGTTGTTCCACTTGTGAAGCCAAACGGCCACACGCGCTCTATGCCACCCCGTTATGTTGTCCACGTGTTAGGCTTGAAAATTCGTCGCACATGAGGGGTGTGTTGAGAATGAGTCTCACATTAATAGAAGAAGGAACCTTGCATGGGCTTATAAGTAAGTTTGGCTACTTTCCATATAACCAATTGGTTTTATAGTGAAACAACTTTCTTCACCAATTAATCCAAATTAGGAGTATCAAGATTAACCAGCCTCAACAACTATCACTTTGGAGATATTTGGTTCTAGTCTGTTGCAAACCAACCAGCCAAAAGGCCCAAAATATTAGAGCACTTTCAGTATAGGAAGGCTTCCTTGGGCAATAGGCAACTCAATCCCCTTAAATGAACAGTAATTACCTGCAATAAACCACAATTGCACAAGTGCATCTCCATTCCTAAATTAAATAGCCCAAACAATTCATATTAAAATATTAGTATTTTTATTTTATACAATAATACAAATAACTTTATTTTTAATTTCAAATAATAATAAAAGATTAGTTGAATGTATTCAAAAATATTGAAATGTAGTGTAAACTGGAAGAACATGGTTATGTGTATTGTAATTTTATAAAAAAAGAAAATATATAATTTTTTTATATTTTTAAATAGTTTTTTTTTTACAATTTTCAATAATTTTTAATAATTTAAATTGTGGCTGACGACAACTTTATGACACATAGGCAGGGTGCTGGGGTAGGTGATTATTGCCTGACTTCTCCATCGGGCTTGCCTTGGGTCCAATTGCTCAAGTGCCTGGAGTGTTTTAGGGAGGCGAGGAGAGGGGATTGGGTTGTCTATCCCCAAGGTAATAAACAACGGTGGAGTTGCTCTTAGAGCAAGTCCAACAAGGCATGGGATGCCTAGGCATTTAGGTTGAATTGTCGTAACCCAAGAAATTCAATTCCACGGGTCCCCAAAGGGGAGGGCAATTAGACCGAGGCGTTGTCTTCGTTAGATTGCTTAGAACTGTCCAAGGCGCATCCTAAATAAGCGTGGACGTGTTTTTTGCCAACTCCTACAAAAGAGGCGAAATAGCTACCACCCTGCCCTCGAGGCTGCCTAAGGCACGTTTTTAAAACACAGATTAAAATTAATTATGTTCGTTAAAATGCTATGCTTTTTCCTTGTATTTGAAATAAATTATTGGAATTAGATGGAAAGAGTGCATCCGGCGTGTTGTGTGACCGTCGTAGGCCACTGAAGCTCAAGGAAAAATTTTATAGGACGGCAATAAGGCTAGCGATGTTGTATGGCACAGAATGTTGGGTGGTGAAGCATCAACACGTACACAAAATGGGTGTAGCGGAGATGAGGATGCTTCGTGGGATGTGTGGGCACACGAGAAAGGATAAGATTGGGAATGAGGATATCCGAGGTAAAGTAGGAGTAGCCGAAATTGTAGGAAAGATGAGAGAAAATCGGCTCCGGTGATTTTGAACATGTGCAAAGAAGGCCGACTGACGCTCCGGTTCGAAGATGTGACTACGGGACAGAGGTTCAGGGCCGAAGGGGTAGAGGAAGACCTAGGACAACTTTGGAAGAGACTCTAAGAAAAGACTTAGAGTACTTGGATCTAACGGAGGACATGACACAAAACCGAGCGCAATGGCGTTCTAGGATTCATATAGCCGACCCCACTTAGTGGGAAAAGGCTTTGTTGTTGTTGTTGTTGTTGTTGTTGTAGACTTTATTTGATAAATAATGAGATATAGAGGATAAGGCCAATAAAACATAAAGAAAAAATACAAAATTACGTAAAGTCAATTACTGTTTATAGTGGATAATTAAGGCAATTTCATTGCCCTTACTTGACCGTTGCCTTCCTAAAACAGGGGGACTAACTCTTTTACCAAAAGTTTTTTGGAGGCCTTATTGCTTGGTCTGGATGCCCATATCAAAATGTACCTAACATCAACTCGGACATCATTGCAAATATGCTTTAATAATCAAATTTGCTATGGCCACTTTTTGGTGGGTTGCTTAATTACCTATCCTGAATTTTATTTATTTATTTATTTATTTTTTTTGGTGAAGTTTACCTATCCTGAATTTGTCAATGAAATGTACATCTTTTTTAAAAATACTTTTGTTTTCTGTATGTCTTAAATTACATGAATTTTTTGAAATTTTGAGATACAATACACTTACGTGCGTACTTTTAATATTTAGTACTCATTATCTACACATTTTTAATAATACATATAACATTCACATATCCTATACATATACAGAATAGTTAATATTAAAAAATAACTAAATTTAAAGATTTAGAAAAATGGCCCAAAGTTTTCAAAATATTTTTTATGCTTGCAAATTGTTAGGAAAAGATTAACGAAGAAACACATTCGACATCAAAACTTAGGAACCTTTGCACAATGTTTAAAACCTACACTTATAAACCTTTAATATTGTAGTATTTCGTATTTAAATGAAAAAGAATGCAAGCCTCAGTCGCTTAGTATTTCTTTTATTTTTAGGTGAAGTAAATTTACGCTTATTATTGTTTTTTTTATCAAGTGTGCTTCTTATTTGGAGTATTTGGTAGTTTCATTACTTTTTTTATTTTGCTCTAACATAACATGAGTTACAAGAGTGGATACAAAAATGGTGGAGAGTTGACAAGTAACCAACAACACTAAGGGAGGATTTTAGGCTATAGGTCACAAGGAATATCAACACTATATCGTCTGTGAAAAGCATACACCAAGGAATATTATCTTGAATATGTCCTGTTAACTCATCCATTACCAATGCAAAAAGGTAAGGACTTAAAGATGAGCCTTGATGTAACCCTACAGTTATGGGGAAGCTTTCGGTTTGTCCTTCATGAATTCTTACGGTAGTCCTTGCTCCATCATACATATCCTTTAGAGCTTAGATATATGCTACTCGTACTTTTTTCTTCTCTAAAATCCTCCAAAGAATGTCTCTTAGAACCCTATCATACGCTTTTTCCAAATCTATAAAGACCATGTGCATATCATTTTTCATATTCCTATATCATTCCATCAATCTTCGTAAGAGATAGATTGCCTTCATGGTTGAGAGTCTTGGCATGAACCCGAATTGGTTGTTCGAGACTCGTGTCTCTTGCCTCAGTCTATGCTCAATTACTCTCCCAAAGCTTTATTGTATGACTCATTAACTTAATACTCATATAGTTCAAGAAACTTTGTACGTTGCCTTTATTCTTGTGGATAGGCACCAAAATACTCTTTCGCCACTCATTTGGCATCTTCGTTTTCAAAATCCTATTGAAAAGGTCCCCCAAAGAAGTAATCTTTTCCCGTCCTTCATTGAAAAGATTATGAAAATAACCTCTCCGTCTGTCTTTGACCGCGTTCTCTATAGCAAGAACCTTTTCATTCTCATCCTTGATTCACCTCACTTGGTTTAGATCCCTTGTCTTCTTTTCCCTTGCTCTAGCTAGTTTATAGATATCCAACTCTCCTTCTTTGGTATCTAGTCGCTTATACATATCGTCAAAAGTTGTTAGTTTAGCTTCTCTCACATCTTTCTTCGCCTCCTTCTTCGCTATTCTATACCTTTCACCGTTTTTTTCGGTCATATCCTTGTATAAGGTTTTACAACATTCCTTCTTAGCCTTAACCTTTTGTCTGTACATCCTCCTTCCACCACCAAGATTCCTTTTGGTGTGGAGAAAAACCCTTGGACTCTCCTAATACCCATTTTTTTACTTTTCGGATACTACTAGCCATGGAATCCCACATTTGGCTAGATTGCCCCTCTATTCCAAACATATTGGGTGATTACCTTCTCTTTGAAAATGACTTGTTTTTCTCCTTTTAGATTCCACCATCTAGTCCTTTGGCACTTCAAGGTCTTGTTTTTTTTTCTCTCTTTGGATATGTACATCCATCACCAACAAGCGATGTTGATTAGCCGAGCTCTATCCCGGTATAACTTTACAATCCTTACAAGTTATATTTGATAAGTTTTACTAATTATTTTAATCATACTACATACAATCTTGTACTAAATCTCTTCCATAGATCTACTCAATGACTTGGAACTTCATATTAATTAGTTTCAAGCAATCATAAGGAGAAATGAAATAATTGTGATATTTTAGATCATTCATATCAAGTAACAATAAGGAGACATGAAAAAAATTGTCTACTAACAACAAAGTTGCCTAGTCACAATGATATGTCATAGTCACTTATTGATCTCAAACACTTCTTCACAAAGAAGACTAGGCTTCTTACAACCTTTTTAGCATATAAGATCTCCAAGCGCATAGAGAACTTCAAGATCACATTGTTGAATACAATTCTTTAAAAATGAGGCTAATGGGCACCCTAATACCCCTAAAAGTTAAACAAGGAAGATGCAACGAACAAGCCTCGACAAGAGATCTTAGAGGATGGGGTCAAAGCTTCGTACTCAAGCCAACCTGTGTCATTTCTCATTCGATCAAAGAAAGAGTTAAAATTGACCTTCAATCCACGCGACAGACCACCGTAGGCATGAAGTCCACAAATGTGGTAAGGGTGCGGATGAGCACCAACAGCAATTTGAGGCAAAGAGGAAGCATAAATTGAAAAATCTACAGATGAAGAGTGAAAGAACAGAAAGAGGGAAAATATATGGTGTCGGGGGGGGGGGGGGGGTTAGAGAAGAAGATGGAGTGGGTGTTGCAAGGATGAAAGAAACAAGTGGAGGAAGAACAGAAACAAGAACAAACCACAAAATGGGCATAGCACCCAAATCTGAGACACTAGCTCAAAACAACTGAGACAAAATCTTAGAAAACTGATACAAGAGCTCATAAGGTTGCAAATCAGAGGGGTTGGGTGGAGCAAAAGCTTTGCTATCCCATTACACAAGTAATCAACAATGAGAACAACAGTAACTCAGCTCAGGTTTACCGGCGGTTGACATGCATGATCAGCTTATCACTCTCTATGGCATGGCTATCAACAAAAGGGAATGAGACCAACTCATCTTGGTTCTTAGGTGGTGATGACCACAGCCTAGTCAAGTTGATTGATTTCGATGATGTCCCTTTTTCCAGTCATTCATCACAGTCAACCAAGGCAATGAGGTCAGCTCGAATTGCCGATGGTGGACCCTTTGATGGCCTAAAAAGGCCTTTCTATACGTGGGAGTATGTTGGCCCTAATACGTGACGACTCCTTATTGATGTATTCAACTCAGAAAGTTATAGGTAAAGAATGCCAAATAGTAAAAATAGGAAGATCTAGATGACAAAAAGCTTATTCACACTCTAGCAAATAGATGTATCAACTGCTTAGAAGCTAGCTTCAAAAGAATTTTCTTTTGACGCAATAGACAAGTTAATACACACCACCCTACAATAAGAGCATATTTTCTGTGCAAGCTCACAGATTCCCTACAACAAGAGCCTCTTTTCTATGCACGCTCACATATTGATATACTAAATCCTATTTAACACATTCTAGGTTAAAGGAGCTACTTTAAAATGGTATTTCTAGTTTTATTAATAAAAATTACATCATCACTTACTATGTGTAGAGACTTTTACTTTTTTGTAATTAAAACAAAGCACAACTTTATCTAAATTCTTATTCCACAATTACATATCTACATATTAATCTTGCAAGTATAGTCAAGTTCGTCCATTATTTCATGCATGCATATGAATAAACAGGTTATGGCCATAGCTGCACCACTCATTCCCTACTTGACTCATGCATACAGATTCCTTCTGAAAGGATCTTCAAGGCTTCTATATGATGAATTCCCAAAGTTTTCATCATATCACTTTATTCCTAGTAAGAAAAATCCAAAGCATATATAATTGATGTTCGTGGTTTAAGTCCTTCGCAAATTCACCGTATTCATTTATAGGTATTTTAATTTAGTGGGGAGAATGGACAACTATTGGAACATAACCCAACATCAGGTGTTGAAGTTGGCATAGATACACCGTGTATCCAATTAAAAGACTATATCCTTCTTTTCATAAAGCCCAATAATATTTTAGATATTATTATCTACAACCAATTTGTGATAGGTGACTCTTATATATACAGAGTTCACTAGATAAACTATGAAACTGTAAAATTGTAATAAGATTACATAATTCCCTAGACAAGTTACTCTTAGTTTACAGAGTTCTGCACGCCAGACACGATTAATTGTTTATTAGCATGAAAAGCAGAGAAGTCAGCATCACCAAGTAATTTCACATATTGAAAGCACGTAAAACTAATAAATTGTTTCTCAAACTTGGACACCTAGTTAGAAGTTGTCAAAATTAAAAGTACGCCCCAGTTTCCTGAACTGGAATATTCTAGATAGCTTTCCTTTTTCCTCTCCCTCTCTCACTCTGTGAAAGCTTTTGGTTTCTCTAGCCTTTCTTCTGTACCTCATCTAGTGTATCTTTCTGTAAATGATCATTACATGCATGGCTTATCTACATACATACATACATATATATATATATATATATATAATTTTGACCCAGATGACTGAATCTCTCTCTCTCTCTCTCTCTCCCTCTCTCTCTCTCACATAAAAAGAGAGAGAAGTCAAGTTATGTACTTAGTTATATTTGTTCAAGTTAGGAAAATTCGAAAGAACTGAAAACGCGGTGGGGTGTTGTATTGGTACCTGGAGCTTGAGAAATCAAAGAGCTTGCCAGTTTGAGAAAAGATGATAACAGCAACTTCAGATTCACACAGAATCGACAGCTCTCCAGCTTTCTTGAAAATCCCCCTTCTCCTCTTTGAGAAGGTCACCTGCCTTGCCGGCAAGTAGTCGATCTTTTTTATCTTGATCTTCATTTTCTCTATTTCTTGCTACCCCCTTCAGAAACAATAATTCAAATAAAATAAAATAAACCAATCACTTTAAATTTCCACATATATATAAATGTTTCACAAACTCACAAACTACAATATATTTTCTGGGTTTCTGATAATTTTAAGATTATTGACCTCAAACCCTAACATTTCTCAGATCTAAATAAGTAAAATAATACACAGATCAACCCACCAACCACAATCAACTGCCAGACAAGCCTAGAGTATTTAGTATTCACCATTAATAGAAGGAAAAAAAAAGAAATGAAAAACATAGATAAACTAATTACTGGGTTCACCTCTGGTTCTTTTGTTCACCTTCGTTGGGGGGTTTTACGTCTGAAGTTTAGGTCTGAATTGGAAATTTTCCGAGCAATTTTGGAAAGAGGAGAAGACTGAGGAAGGAGGGAGAGAGAGAGAGAGAGTTGGCGCTGCAGGCTGTTCCAGAAAGGAAAGGTCGCTAAATGAATTTTCCCATTTATGGAAGAACTTGGAAATATCTTTTATTAATATCCGCTATTTGTTTCTTTTTCTATTTTTAGATATTTTGGATATTTTGTTGGGCAAATATGGTAAGAAACATGGAACTTCAATCAACGGTTATCGATGCAGTTGGTGTGCTGAATGCTATCCTACCGTTTATTGTCGGTTTAGCCTATTTCTTTATACGTGTCCCACTTTTTTGAGAGATGCTAGCATCACTTGCTAGTTGCTAAATCAGCTTCTTCCTCAGTCGATGCTTGTGCAGTTGACACGTAACAGGTGTTTGGTACAAGGAAAGGAAATGGGGCGGTGGACGGAAAGGAGTTACAGTATCGAACCGGAAAATAACTGATCGGTTTGGTATTTTTTTTGTTTTTTCAGTTTACTTTGGTACGGTGCAAAACCGAACCGGTTTTCCAGTTATACGGTACGGTGTTTATCCGAGTTCACATGGAGTCGGCCACACCTGATGGATTTGACTTCCACTGCCCCCCACCCCCCCCCCCACCCACCCCCTCTCTCCCTTCAACCACTCGATCTCTCTCAGACTCTCACTATTCTCGGTCTCTCAAACCGTCTCCAATCTCTCTCAGACTCGATCTCTCGCTGCCGTCCATCTCCTCTCCAATCTCTCTTGATCGTCGTTCCTCCACCATCAACCATCAACCAACAACAAACAACCAGTCCCCCATATTTCCAATTGCCCAATTTCCCAATTTCTTTCTCAGTCTTTCACTCTCGAATGTCGGACGGACAAACAAACTGTCCTGTGAGTGTATGTGAGTGTGTGTGTGTGAAGTTGGTTTGTGAGGCATGGGAACTCTGGGTGTATGTATGTATGTATGTATACTGTGGGTGTGTGTATGTATGTATGTACTGTGGGTGCGTGTATGTACTCTTTGTGTGTGTGTGTGTGTGTGTGAAATTGGTTTGTGAGGCATGGGAACTGTGGGTGTATGTATGTATACTGTGGGTGTGTGTATGTATGTATGTACTGTGTTTATGTACTGTGGATGTGTGTATGTACTGTGTGTGTGTGTGTGTGTGAAATTGGTTTGTGAGGCATGGGAGAACTGTGGGTGTATGTATTATTACTCTTAATGACATAGATGTCAAAAAATGTAGTGAGTTCTGGTATTCATTGCAATATGACCAAGTAGTCATTGAAGAAATATGCGTATCAGTGTTGGTGTATGTTATATATGCAAAATATTATGTTATGTTAGTCACTTATATGTATGATCAGTTTATGTGTATATACAATATGTCTATTACTTTGGGACTGTTTGTTGCTGGCATAGTTGCCAGATACAGAGTACGATTCAAGTTTGAGCTTCTTCACTTGTAACACCAACGAAAGAATGAATGCAACTTAAATGATATGCAAATGAAAATTCAATAACAGCACAAATCTCTCTTAATCGAACATTAACAGAATAAGGGAGTTTGGAATAAATCTATACCTAAGGTTCTAAAGATGGGATCAACTTGCTCCAATGTTTATATGAGCATGATTTCTGAGATATCCCCAGATAATTTCTCTAAACCATGAAAATGTGTAGTGTCTGACCTAGGGTCTTTTGAAAGCTTCATCAGAACCACACAAAAATTTCAACTCAGAGTGTGCATATTTTGATGAAAGTCGTTAAGCTGTAGCCATCTCATAGTGATTGCACATGTCAACAGGTGATAGGATATGAATAAAACAATGTGTGGTGATCACGTGTGATTTTAAACATGCACGAGCACATGCTTGACCTAGCAGAAAAACACTAGACAAAAATATTCTTTGTAGCGTCACTTGCATCATTATGACTTAATTGTGGATGTAAATTTCTTCATCCTTATTCTTGGATAAAATTGCACATACAAAACAAATAACACATTAGATCAAGACGAAGAGCCTCACGCGCCCACAATGAATGGGAGGGGCTTTGGCCGAAGAATCTCCAATGTCAAAGTTAGAATTTTAAGGGAAAAGTGTTTGGAGAATTTAAAGAATTTAGCAAGAGAATTGGAATTCCGTTTTGGAGAGAATGATGGTATTTATATAGGGGTGTGACCGGCCACCTTGGGAGGAGATGGACCGGCCACTTGGATGGATTTGTGGGTCAAGTTCATGATTTGTGTTTAATTAGCAAATTAATTGAATAATTAATCAATTAATTAGCTGATTAATATAATAAAAAATTAATTATTTATGGGTTACGTTGTGGATAATATATGATGAGGGATTGATGAAATAGGTTATAAATAAATACCTATTTAGGCACTTTTGACTTGATTGAGGGATGATTGTCCACCGCTAACCCGTAAGAATTCCAGTGTGCCTCAAGGGTAATTTTATCATTTTCACCCAAAAATCCACGTGTCACCTCTTGATTATTTTTGGCTCCACAAATGCTCCCACACCTGTTGGGCTACTCGCAGAAAATGGCAGCAGGTGTAAAGATCTTCTTGTTTTGGCAAACTTAGGGTTGTTTCATGTTTTGACGTAAATTCCATCTTTAATTAGAAATTAAATCATTCTAGGAAAGGGAAATAAATTTCTCCCAAAGTCTATTTAAGTTCACCTTAAGTGGATTATTAAATCAACTTTAGAGAGAGATTTATTCTACCCTACAAGAGAGAGAGAGAGCTTAGAGGATATTTGTTCCCTCTCCTCTAGCAATCTTCTACATCTTGCCCGTGCAAAGGATCGTCTTTCGTTGCTTGCTTCGTCTTCTTCGCGCCGCACCAAGGTAAGAAAACTTTAATTTTCCTTCTCTTCTTCTTAGATAGTGTTGTCACTGGGCAGCCGTCGGGGTGGTGCGGCACGTCGACTGACACACCCCGACCCAGAATGTCTACTTGAACTCCAAATCGAGTTGTGCTGGCCGATACCTGAAAGGTGATGAAGCCATAAAGTGTAGTGATGTGGAAAAAAAGTGAATAAATTAAACCTAAAAGTGCCTCATCAAAAAAGTGAGCGGGTGAGCGGGATTGAACCCTTTTCACACGTAATGTTAGAGTATAAGACAGTATAGCAAATAGGATGAGGGTTATACCACTGAAGGTAACCATCTCCTGAGATTTGCTAAAATCCTCGTATACACGTAAACACCGCTACTAAACCTGAAGAGGCGAAAAACAAGTTGAGTGGGTCAGCAAAACAATGCTTATACGAAAACCTTTATTTTTGAATATACTAACCCCTCGCCATAAAATAAGTATAGTTTCCTCAAAACATACTACGTAAGTATGTAATCTAATATAACAACAATATAACCATAAATATGCCAAGTCATGATATATCAAATGCCAAAGTAATATAAACATGTGATAATCAATTATAAGTAGTTTGCTCATCATCTAAGCTAGCACACGAGTCGGAACTGCCTAAGGCAATTCTACCTGACAGGACTGGGTGTAATCAATGCGCTCTAGTACTACAATCACGCGAAGATTTTTGTAGAAGCACGGTCACATACAAGTCGGATTGCCTAATGCAATCTACCCGACACGACTGACACCTAACTTGGATCCAAGGTGAGCAAGATGAGCATGTATACAAGTATGTATGATTGTCATGACAGTAATATCTTAACCATATAACAACATTTATCACAATTCATATCACAATAATGATACTAGGCAATATAGGCGTAAAATGAAGTAACTACGCATTTAGGGAAACTATCAATATGTATAGGTATAAATAAACTGCCCACTCACAGATACTTCGCCGCTAACGAGCCATGTAACTTAGCGAAGATGGAAACGCCACTAATAATTGCCCCTAAGCATATAAATGTACAATTAATAAAACTATACTATAACAATTGAATTTGGGCAAAAAAAAAGACGTCAAAAATGGATTTAGGACGTCAAATTACCCTAAGAAGGGTCCCGCTTAAATTTTCGAAAAGTCAACAGGATGAATATTCCCTAAAGGACGGAATATTCTCTAACAGATGGAATATTCCTTAATGGAATATTTCATTTGGGTTAAGGGTTATTAGGTTGGGTTAGTTTAATAGGTTGGACTTAAGGGTTCGAAGCCTAACAGCCTAAACTAAATGGGTTTAGGGCTTTAGGAATTGGGTTTGGGGTTTAGGCCTTCAATTTAACAAATAACATAAAAACAAAAGAGTTAAAAGGGTTATGGGTTTGGGTTTAGAGTCACGGGCCAAAGGCCTTCTTTTACTTGGCCCCAAGGGCCTGGGTTTGAAAGGGTAGGGCTTAAAAGCCTGGCCCGAGTCCAACATATGGGTCGCCAGACCCAAAGGGAGAGGAAGGGCTACACAACCTTTAAACGTTTACAACTTCCTCGTTACTCAACGAAATCGAGTGAAATAAAAACGAAAGTTATAGTTCTCGAAGATACAAAGAGAATGGTAACTTGGACGATGTCTAACTAGCCGTGGTTTGGCCGAAAAACACCTCGAAAGTCGTCAGACTCGCCGAAAACTGGGTAAGATTCAAATGAGTATAACTTCTTCACTACTCAACGAAATTGGGTGAAACAAAAAGGAAAGTTATAGTACTTAAGGAGACGAAGAGATTGATACCTTGCATGCCAGTCAACTCATCGTGGTTTGGACAGAAATTGGCTCGAAAGGCACGGGTCAAACTTGAACTTCTCGAAACCGAGTTGTTTCACATCAAAGCTTCCTCAAACCTTGACTAGGGACCCTAGGGAGTTGCATAGAGGCTTTCTCAAGTCCTAAAACATCGTGACTCGGTTGAAAACAAGTCGAACTCAACTCGTCCGAGTTCGGACCTTTCGAGTTGGCGAGTCAAAACTCGTCCATTCTTCGTTTGATTGGTATAGTTGTGTTTGTGGAGGTAAGGTGAACACAATGGTAAGGTTTTTAAGCTCGAACAGTGAAGATTTGGGGTTGGTTTTCCTTGTTGCAGAGAAAAGAGAGTTTCAAGAGGGAGAAAGAAATAAGGAAAAGAGAGAAAATAGTGTTTTTTAGAAAAATAAAATATTAGAAAGTGAGAGAGTTGAAAAAGTTGACAAGAAAGAAAATGGGAGATGTTAGGCCTGGGAAAATAGGAAGAAAATGGGCACGGGGAGTGGTGGAGGTATGGGGCGCGGTCCCCACATGTTACTCGATTACTTTCAGGATTCGATGTTTCGTAAAAACTTAACCGTAGCTTTGATTTCAATTCCGCTCACGCCAACACGTTCGTAGTGATGAGCACTATAAGGATAAGCTAAAAGAATAAGTCATACATTTCTCTAGGTGATGGTCAACGGAAGTAAAAGTTCTTGCCTCTAGGGCATTTTCGTAAATTCATGCTTTTAAAATTAATAAAAACGTAAAATTAGGGACGAGTCGTCACATCAACTGGCAGAGGCTAGAAGTTGGCTCAGTTTGTGGCCTTGGGGCGCAGTGCTAGGCGAGCCACATGGCTAATGTCCTTTGGGCTCTTGGACCTAACGCGGGCCAGGGCGGCGATTGAAAGAAATGAAGAGGTCGCAGGCCTCATGGGCTACTAGAATGTTGGGCATGCAAGCCTCTTGCCTGCTAGTCTGAGAGAAAAAATGAGGACAAATCTAGTATGGGTTGAGCTCCCCTGCTGAGTACTGTGAATGGTGTTGGTTACTTAGTTCTCTTCGCCGAGACAAATGTGGGCTGCTCCCGAGAGAGAAGGTAAAGAGGATCAAGGCGAATGCCTTGGCTCGTCTGATTAATGTCATGAAGCCTACTATGAATGAAGGTGGAAAGAAGATATCTTCCCTACTGCTCAAGAAATGTTGGTTGACAAAAAACTGAAGATTTCCTCCGCTGCTCGTGAGGGTTCGCCTGCTGCCAAGAAACTTATGATTGACATGACTTTTTCCAATGGGAAGAAAAATAAGGCTACTAGATCTAAGCATGTGGTGTCTGCCATGTCGAGAATGGCTAGTATAATTACTGATAAGATTGCTCAGCGTAGAAGTTCTGTTATGCCCTCAATGCCGAAGTTTGTACTAAGATGTCCGTTAGGAACTAAGTCTGGTTCACTTTTGGAGAGGCTTACTATTATGAAGAGCGATAAGGTAGACTCTGTTGCTAAAGTGATGCCAAGACCCACTCCCTTTGCTGCTGAGACTGATTCTCCTGCTGGGAAGGAAGAGACTGCTCACTTGGGCAGCTGTGAGAAATCCACTAAGCCTGTTTCTGGGGAGGCTACTGAGATTTATGCGTTTTTGAAACCAAATCTTCTTGAAGACATGTACGTTTGTGCCAAGTTTGTCGATGACGTTAGAGGGATTGTTTGCCTAAGTTTATTTACGAATCATACGGCCGAGTATAGGAATACTGCTTTACTTGCAATGATGCAGAAAATGGCTATTCTGATAGCCGAGTCTATGCTCTTTGACCAAGAGGATACCAAAGCTGCCAAGGAGGTGGCAAAGGCTATGACAATCGAAGCTTATTCTTCCACCGAGAAGATCGAGAGGTTGGAATCTGAGCTCGCTACTTTGAAGGGGTTTAATATTTCTGCTTCCACTTCTCTGTAGCTTGAGACCACTCGCCAAGAGATTGTTGACTTGAAGACTAGGCTTGACGTGATTCAAGTTAAGTATGAAAATGCAAAGAAGGAGATTGAATGTTATATACCTTATATTCAAGATCTTGAGTTTGCAGTTTCTGAGCTTCGTTTTGCTGCTTATGCAAGGGATGAAGAGTTGATTGCTACTTATAATCAAGTGATCCACTTCAAGAGAATCGTTGATAGGCTTGAACCCCAAGTGTTGGAACTCAAGGTGTACTTAATATCAACGAAAGTTTGAAGAAAGAACTGGGTGAGCTGCAACACATCCTTGTTGGTCTGCTTGAGGAGAACAAGCAGCTGAAGAGTGAGAAGGCTGAGCTCCAGGTTTCGAGACCTTCTCTATTTCTCAGGAAGACTTGTTTGCCTTTACTTTTGAGGCTTCCATTAGTGAAGTAGTCAGAGAGGTTAATGCCCAAGTTTAAGCAGCCGGGGGTGAAGCGCCGGATGATGCCACTGCTGGGAGCGTTCCGGCTGCTGAAGGTGTAGCGGCCAAGTAGTCGTGGGATGTCCAAGCTACTAAAGCGTAGTCTTTTAAGTAGCATTTAGGATTTTCTTTATTTTCCTTGTTGCTCTTGTTTTGCTTGAACTTATTTGGCCTTTGCTAGTCGTTTATCAATTTTGCTAGAAAATTTAATAAACTTGCTTCATTCGCTTTTGTCCATCTTCGTTTCTTTAGTTCATGCCTTAACCTTAGACTTTATAGACTAGTGGCAGGCGTGCTACTTTTCTATAAGTAGACAGGCTGCGTAGCCTATGCAACTGTATGTGTTGGTGTAGAACTTTTGCAAAGTTGTTAGCCATAAGGTCGGCAGCCGGACACCTTACTTACAGAAACAGACAAGTCCACATGACCACTAGGTTGTTAACCTTGGCTTTCTCCAATTCTGTAGGTTACGTAACAAGTATCACAACACTTTAGAACTTGGTGTAGATCGTTCCGCAGTTGGCAGAGGTGAAGCTTATCGACTACATAGCATGTTGGCAGTGGATAAAGCTTCGTATATGCACGCTAGCTTGTTTAACCTTTCATAAGAATGTGCAGTTGTATAAGTTTAACGACTTTATTGCTTGAAGGGCAAGCCGTAGGCAGTCTTCCAGAATCTGTAGGCTACCTTAATGCACTCGATAGTAACTTTAGGGTTCCAGGGCAACCGTCTGTAGGGCGTACTGCGTAATGTGCCTCCTCCATCTTTGAGGCTCGGTTCCCCACAGATTAAGCCAAGAGACCCAAAATCCTTCAATTAGATAAGCCTTGAAAAATAGCATTGTGGCTACTTCTAGGAATCCCGGCGCAAGCCATCGTGCCCCTAGTTATACCAGGGCAACCTAGCTCATCCACGTTTGGATATTTGGAGTGTAAGTTTATCATCCTGCCTTGGAGAACAGACCCATGTGGGTCGGGAAATTGTTTTACCCTATTGCACTGAAGAGCAATTAGTTTATCCTTTCGCATTTGAGAGCAGACCCAGATGGGTGTCGGGGAATTGGTTTACCCTCTCACACTGAAGAGCATAGTTGGCCCCTCGAGAGGCGCAATTCCTACGATAAGTCCCTAAGAAGGGCACAGTCTTCTTTTGAAGTGCAGGAATGATTACTTGTTGTAAGCATGCAGCTGAGCCAAGTTGTAAACTACTTTTGAATTTCTTATTGAAAAACAAATGAAACGAACAAGAACTTAGTTGTAAGGTAGGAACTACAAAACAACTAGATAGTCTTCGGCTTACGAGGTAGTGCCCATCGAGCTGCTTAAGTCTTCAAGCTTTGATGTAGTGAGAGGTAACACATAGTACTTCCTCAGATTGTAAGAGTTACATTGTTTTTTATCTCTTTGTCATTCATGGTAGCAGGGGTATAGCTACTCTTGCCGCCTACTCTGCTGATATTGTACGGACCTTCCCAAATGAGATCCATCTTTTTGGAGCCTTCTCTGCGGGCAGTGATGAAGGCTTTTCTTAGGATTAGATCTCCGGGTTGGAATTATCGGATTTTGGCCCTTTTGTTATAGCTGGAAATGAGCTGCTAGTGGTAGGCTGCGATGCGGGTAATGGTCTGCTCACGCTTATCCTCTACCAGATCTGAGATTATGGCCATCTCCTTACTGTTCTGCTCAATGATTGGCAGTAAAGTGCTGATACTTGGCACGATGACATTAGGATAAATGATTGCTTCTAAGCCAAATGCCGAAGAGAAATGAGTCTCATCGGTTGCTCGTCTTTTGGTGGTGCGATATGCCCATAGACATCCGGGGAGTTCGTCTGGCCATTTTCCCTTCTTGTTAGTTAAGGATTTCTTGAGGCAGTCGAGAATCATCTTGTTGAATGCTTCGGCCCGCCCATTGCCTTGAGGATATCTTGGCGTGGACATGTGCTGCTTGATGTCATATTTTTAGAAGAACTTCGCCAAATCTTTACCCATAAATTGTTAGGCGTTGTCTGTGACGATGGATTGAGGGATGCCAAATCAGCAAATGATGTTCCTTCATATGAAGCGCTCTATGTCCATCTGTGTCATGGTAGTCATGGGCTCTACTTTTAACCATTTGGTGAAGTAATCAGTTACCACGATCGTCATGCCTTTTCCCCGAGTAGCTGGTGACATTGGCCCTACCAAGTCGATTGATCACTACATGAACAGCCAAGGACTCGTCTGCAGGTGTAATTTGCTAGCAGGCAGTACTGGTAACGACTTGTAGCGTTGGCAGCAGTCGTACTTTTGTACTAACTCCTTAACGTCTTGGTGCATGGTAGACAGTAGTAGCCTGTGTTTAGAGCCTTATGTGCTAAGGATTGGCCTCTGGAATGATTTCCACAAACGTCTTAGTGGATTGAGCTTAGAACCTTTAGGTCATTGGGAAGCACTAAGCAACGGAGACGTGGTCCAATGTAGAATCTTCAGATGAGAATGCCATTCCACATGTAGTAGCGTGCTGCCTTTATTTGGAGCTTTTTAGACTCCACTCTTTCTATGGGGAGTGTGTCATTGACCAGGTAGTTTATAATGGAATCTTGCCAGTTTGGAGTTGTACTAACCTGTGACACCTCGGCTGTTGGCTCCGCCTCTATGCTTGGCTTGTCTAGATACTCCACTGAAATAGGGTGTTTAAGTTGGTGGTCAAGGCGAAGCTTAGGCCTACTAGTGCGTCCGGGTGAACGTTGTTTGCCCGCTGAACTTGAGTGAGGGTGTAAGTCTGAAACACCTTAAGTTGGTAGTCAAGGCGAAGCTTAAGCTGGCTAGGACGTGCTCGGCTACCTCCAGGGCATCATTGGGCTGCTCTATTATGTTGCTTAAGCTAGGCGTAAAGGCACAGTAGGGAGCCGTGGAGCTGGGATCATGTTACACGCAGCATAAAATGCTCAACTCCCGGTATTGGACCATTCTAAAGTTGAATTATGGAGCAAGGATCGGCTGGGGTCGTGTGACGCGTAGCAGGATGTAATGTTCAACTACCGGTACATGTTGCTTCTATGTAGAATCTTTAGGGGCGACAAGGATAAAATTTCCTTCTGAGTGTATCATTCTAGTATTTGTCTGCCCTTGGCGTGCTTTTTAGGCCGATTTGTTGCGTTTGTTAAAAAACTTTGCATGCGTCAGTGTCTACGCCTTTATCATCGCGCTTCTGGATTGGGCAGAATAGTGCATCATAAGGATGACTATGTGCGTTTGAAGGTATAACTTGAGCTTTTGGGTTACAACTATCACCAAAGTTAACTTTTGACTTTCTGGTAGCATTGATGAGAGCTTTTGAACTATGGAATACAGGTTGTCGGGCCCCCAATTCTTCTCGTATGATGGTAAAGTTTATTGCTGCTTCAGATACCGTCAAACATGCAAATAATTCCTCTACTGCTTCTAGTTTGGATAGTAGGGAGGTGATGTCGGCTACTTCTTCAAGTCCTTGAATGCGCAACGATGAGCCTCATCCCAAAGTGCATGCTTCTCTGCCAAAGCGAAAGAATCTGCCAGAGTTAGATCTTCTTTCATGATCAATTCTCCGAACAGTGAATGGTCTCCTATGAGTCATTTTTTTAAGGCTGCGTTTGCTATCGAGTCGTCACATCCGACTATCTTTGCCTTCTTTGCTTCGAACCTCTTTACGTAGTCGCATAGCGACTCTTTTGGATTCTTCTTCACATTGAACAAATGGTCAAACTTTTTCTTGATCGAGCAGTAGAATGAGTGTTCTTTGGTGAAAACCAAGGAAAGACCATCAAAACTCTGAATAGATCGTGACGGCAAGGTATGGAACCAATCTTGCGTCTCGCTTTGCAAAGTGGTGGCGAATATCTTACACATAAGAGCATCGTTGTTCCGGTAAAAGACCATCGTGCTTCGGTAGTGCTTCAAGTGCCTCTCTAGATCTTCATCTTCTTTGAAAGATGTGAAATGTGGCATGCTAAACTTAAGTGGAGGCTCTGCCTGCTCGATCTCATCCATGAAGGGTGACCTGCTCATGTTGGTCATGTCTCGTTGTAATGCTTCATCGGTGACTTCGTTACGTTGGAAATCGCACAATCGCTGGTTTAAAAGCCTCTCTACCTCTTCCTGAATCTGCCTTTGTTGGGGGTAGCGGAGCTTTCGGCTGCCCCCAATCGTGACCTAATGGTCTAGGTTACTCTTTTACGTGCTCGACTTGTCTATGTCGCGGTTGCGGTGTATGTGGTTCGTTTTTAACAAGTGAGGGAATTCTTCGTAGGTTGCTGGTTGAGTTTGAGCTAGACTGAGTGACTGTTTCTCTTCGTCCATCATGCTGCTTACTCCAATGTGATGTGGAAGATGCTCCTTATGGGCCTAGCCGCTAATGAACACTAAGCTGCTCATGTTGATTATTGGAATGTGGCCCCAACCGTGAGTGTATGCTAGTCCGTAGGCCTAGCCGAGAGTGCACGCTTATCCGTGTGTTAAGACGGGATTATATGTTATCTCGAAGGCCCAATCGGGAGTCTACACAACCCAAACGCTTGGTACGTGGTTGGTTGAGGGGCTGTTTGCCAGAATGCTGCTGGAAAGGCTATTCGTCTGCCTTTGTCCTACTTCGAGACACCTCGTTTGGGGCACGTTGCAAGAGTTGATTCACCAAGGTCATCTGTTGTACGATGACGCTCGTCAACTCTATGACTTGTAGGGACAAATGTTGTTCGCCATTCGGATTGGAAGAGCTTAGAATGCATCTCTTTGAGCAGTGGAAGTGTGGTAGACTCCGGGCACGAGATTCTAATTGGGCAATGTCAAATCCGTATAGAAGTGTGGTGAAAATGTCCTCGATTCAATTGTAGGCCTAGAAACTTGAAGCCGGGACAATGGAACTAATCTTGGACCGATTTAGGCTGCTTGGAAAGCCACGAGAGCAGGCTAGACTGCGGAAGTGGGCTGCTCGGCATGTGGTGGTCGCTGGTGCAAGGCTTGGGCTCGGCTTGGCAACGCGTTGGGCTTTTGTTGGGTTTGGATGGCACGGGCCGGCTCGGCTAGGGCTTGGGCCCTTGAAGGTTGAAATGGCATGACTTAGGTTGTGGCGTTGGAGCCTTGGGTTTTGCCAAAGGTGGTTGCCATGGTGGCCACCGTGGTGGTTGCCATGGTGGTAAGTGCCGCTCCACTCACCTCTATGTTGAGCCTTATAAATTGTCGCGGTCTTAATCCTTGAACGTTGGAATTTTTGTTTGTCGAGGTTTATCAAAGAATTTTTAGAAATAAAAATTCAAAAAATAAGAACATACGAAAAATCTACAAATAAGCAAAGGAACAAAAAAACCTTATATGCAAAAGTCTTCTACGAGCGTGTGACTCAACTCTCAATGAAATCACTAATTTGTGGATGCAAATTTCTTCCTCCTTGTTCTTGGACAAAATTGCACCTACAAAACAAATAACACCTTAGGTCAAGGCTAAGAGCCTCACACGCCCACGATGAACGGAGGGGTTTTGGCCGAAGAACCTCTGATGCCAAAGTTAGAATTTTGAGGGGAAAATGTTTGGAGAATTTAGAGAATTTAGCAAGAGAATTGGAATTCCATTTTGGATTGGATGAAGTTGTTTATATAAGGGTGTGGCCGGCCACCTTGGGAGGAGATGGACCGGCCACTTGGATGGATTTGTGGGTTAAGTTCATGGTTTGTGTTTAATTAGTAAGTTAATTGAATAATTAATCAATTAATTAGCTAATTAATATAATAAAAAAAGGAATGATTTAGGGGGGTTACCTTGTGCAAAAGATATGATGAAGGATGGATGAAATAGGTTATAAATAAATACCTATTCGGGCACTTTTGACTTGATTAAGGGATGATTGTTCACTGCTCGCACATAGGAATTCCGGTGTGCCTTGAGGGTAATTTTGTCTTTTTAACCCAAAAATTCACGTGTCACCTCTTGATTATTTTTGGCTCCACATTAATCCTAACATTGAGCTTGGTGTGATAATAGAAGTATAAAGATTAATGCTTGTACAAGGAAAGCCAAACCTATTGTAAGTTCTAGACTTAACAAGGTATATACTTGGTAATGGCCTAGGCTGTTTATGATATGCGTATTTTTCCCTTGACCTTGTGTCTTTATCCATATTAATACAAGAAGAATTTTACTTCACCCCCATCATAATATGATAAGAACTTCTCGATCCTATTGAATTCTACTTTAGGTTGATGTATTCACATTCTTAGAATAATTCTATTCGCAATAGGAATAACGGGGACCCACTATTTCATGTGTGGCCAAAAAGATGTTGAGGAAAAATTTTGATTTGAGTCTTAATTGTAAATATTCTTGGAGTCCTATTTTAGGTAGGATTAGGATTTGTAATCTTGGGGATTTAGTTTCCTTATTTTTATGATTATATTCCTTAAAGAATAAGGCCTATGTACCTATATATTGTAAACCCTAGAAGATGAATAACGTAATGAAGTAAATTTAATGTATTTCTACTTGTTTCAATCTATGAAACATCCTCATAGAAAGAGTGTGGCAACCGCCACTGATATTACTACACCTGTTGTTGGAGCGGGAACAATGTGCTTACACCCTCTCTCCCTTTACATAATTGTTTATTGGTTCTGTCATTGTCCTATCACTTATTGTATGTACCACTAGTCATTAAACAATTGGATTGTGTTGTAGAAATATATCCTTCATTTTACATACTTCAAGATATTTAAACAAAGGAGATCATTGGCGTGCCACTAAGAGAGATGGGCTATATTGTATGGATGACGTGGTTCCAGAAAGAGCTAATTTGGTTCGTGCATCACATAATAGTAGTCTATATAAGGTATTGTGTTGCATCGTCATTTGGTTATTTGAAACATGTGTTACCTGATTTGTTTAGTGGTATTAAAGACTCAGAATTGAAGTGTGAGGTATGTATTTAGCCAAAAGTCATCATGCTTTATTCCACGAATAAAAGGTCTTTTCCGTTTGCGCTAGTACACTCTGATGTGTGAGGGCTTTCCCATGTTAGTACTACTTCAAGAATTAAGTAGTTTGTTACTTTCATGGATGATTGCACTCGTATAATGTGGTTGTATGTGTTGAAAAATAAAAGTGAGGTTTGTAATGTATTTCGTCTGTTTCATCAGATGGTTAAAACTTAATATTCCTCTGATATTAAAGTTTTGCGTTCTAACAATGGTGAAGAGTACAAAAATTCTAAGTTATCCCGGTTTCTACAAGACTGTAGGATTGTTCATGAAACTACCTGTTTGCATACCCCACAACAAAATAAGGTGGTAAAAAGAAAGAATCGTCATATCCTAAAGACAGCTTGTGCTTTGCTTATTGATGAATCTGCTCCCAAATGTTTATGGCTTGAAGTAGTTGTATATGAAATTTATGTTATGAATCATATGCTTTCTCGAGTCTTGAATTATCGAACACCACTTCAGGAGCTTACTTAACATGTTCCAGTGGTTTCTACAAAACGACGTTGTCACCTCGGATTTTTTGTTTTGTGGTCTATGTTCACATTTAGAAGCTCATCGTAGTAAGCTTGATCCATGTACACTCCGTTGTGCCTTTCTTGGATTTGCCTCATATAAAAAAAGATTCAAATGTTATCATCCTGCTAGTCAACGTACATTTATAACCATGGATGTGACCTTATTGGAGTCTAAATATTTTTATTATTCATCAGTATCCAATTTAGATCACCAAGGGTTGATTAGTGATATTGGTGATCTAAGTTGGTTGGAGTATACTTCAGGGGGGAAGAAACTGAAGTTGTGGAAATAGGCCCAGTTGTTTTGCAGGAACCTATCGAACCTAGTAACTCAGTTCAATACACTCTCACTAAACCAAACAGCCTATTTTAGCAGCCTGCAGCCGAAGAAAATAAAGATGTTCGGCATAGCCTTACCAAAGATCCCAGCCCAGATCGATAGAGTCTTACCAAAGAGTACCACATAGATGGGATATGCCCTAGCAAACAGTACAGCTCAGTTCAACATGAACCTACCTAATTACCTAGTATGTCTGTAGTACCCTCTCTCTCCAATAGTGCTCGTTCCATCACCTCTGAATATATCAAAGAGGTAAGTATTGTAAATGATAATACAACTAATCCTAATATTGGTATGAGTACTTATAAATTGCAAGCAAAACAGAATCATGATGTGCCACCTAACAAGTTTTCTTAGGAAGGAAAGGTCAAATATCCAATTGCTAACTATGTATCATGTGAGCGATGTTCTCCAGAACGTAAGACGTTGGTAAATCATACATAATCGCTCAAAATTCCAACTCAGGTAAAATAAGCCATACGAGACCCTAAGTGGATATACGCGATGGATGAAAAGATGTCAACTTTGCAAAAAAATAAAACATGGGAGACAATTTAGTTACCAAAAGAAGAGAAACATGTTGGTTATCATTAGGTGTTTACAATCAAGTACAAGGCTGATGGATCAAGATAGGCACAAAGCAAGGTTAGTGGCTAAGGGGTACTTAGATGTATGGTGCAGATTACCAAGAAACCTTTTCACCCGTATCAAAGATGAATACAATACGTGTTTTGATTTCCTTAGCTACAAATATAGATTGGCTTCTTAAACAGTTTGATGTGAAGAATGCATTTCTTTATGGGAACTTGGAAGAGGAAATGTATATGGTATTTCCACCAGGATATGGTGCGGGTGATAATACAAGAGTGTACAGGTTGCGTAAATCTCTTTATGGGCTCAAGCAATCACCCCGTGCTTGGTTTAATAGATTTACTCAAGCAATGAAGAAATATGGGTATCGCCGGAGTCATTCAGTTCACACTCTGTTTCTAAAGTGTAGTCATGGCAAATTGACTGCTTTAATTATTTATGTGGATGATGTGATTATTACAGTAGATGATTCAAAAGAAATTTAAAAGTTACAAGTAAATCTTGCATCTAAATTTGAGATGAAAGATTTGGGAGAATTGAAGTACTTCCTTGGAGTTAAGGTCGCCCATTCAACTAAAGGTATTTTCTTATTGCAGCGAAAATATGTGTTGGATTTGCTTCAAGAGACTGGTATGTTGAGGTGTAAACATGTGGATACTCCTATGGTAGAAAAGCATGACTTGGGTATTTATCCATATCATGTTCCTATTGATAGAGGTAGATATCAAAGACTTGTAGGGAGATTAATTTATTTACCTCATATTCGTCCTGACATTACACATGATGTGAATGTTGTAAGTCAGTTTATGCACTCACCCAGTGAAGATCACATGGCGGCGGTAATGCAAATTTTGGTATATCTGAAGTGTACACCTGGTACAAGAATACTTTATGGAAAACATGGGCATCTAAAAGTTGACGGGTTTACATATGCAGATCGGGCTAGCAATGTTACTGACAGACAGTCTACATCTGAGTATTTTACTTTTGTTGGAGGTAATTTGGTTATGTGGCTAGTAAGAAGCAGAAAGTTGTGTCAATGTCATATTCATAAGCTGAGTATAGAGGTATGACACACATAATATGTGAACTTCCTTGGTTTTGTAAACTTTTGAGATTTCTTGGTTTTGAACCAAAGAAGGCTATTGAGTTATATTGTGACAATAAATTTGAAAGGGGGATAACTAATAATCCAATACAACATGATTGAACAAAGCATGTGGAGGTTGATCGACATTTTGTCAAGGAAAATCTTGAAAGGAAGATTGTGTCTATACCGTTTGTAAGTATAGAAGAGCAGTTGGCTGATATTCTTACTCATGCAGTATCTAGTAAAGTTTTCCAAGACTCAATTATCAAGTTGGGTATGTATGATATCTATGCACCAACTTGAGGGGAAGTTGATTTGAGTCTTAATTGTAAATATTCTTGGAGTCCTATTTTAGGTAGGATTAGGATTTGTAATCATGGGAATTTAGTTTCCTTGTTTTTTTATAATTATATTCCTTATATAATAACGCATATGTACCTATATATTGTAAAAGGCAAAATGAAACACAAATGTAAGTTTTGGAGGTTAAATACCAACTTTTTAGGTGCACAATGAAGCTCAAGGTTTGTTTTAGGGGACAAATGATTATTTAAGCCTGTAGATACCGAATTTTGCTTTATGTTCCCATATATTTGGAGTCGTTAAATTAAAAGAAGATTAAATTCATTTTCGGCCGAGTTGTTAGTAGGCTGTAATCTTGAGGGTTAACGAAACCTAATTAGAAAGCTTCATAACTTCGGCTTGTCATCCCCAGCCCAACTCAAATTGGACCAATGATCAATTTCTAGATTATGTCATAAACCTAATTGGTTAATTCCAATTACGTAGAACCCAACACAAAACTGAACTACAATCCAAATTAGTAGGCTTGCATTTAATATAAAGCTTTAGATACAATACGGGTGTTTTTCTTGCACAAGATTATCTCAGCCTATACTAATTTTAGAAACTAAGTTAGACTGACTTAAACTAGATTAAGTTGGATTGACTTAGTAAAGCGTTTGATGTAGCGTCGGACTAAAGAACAGAACAATAACAAAATCTAATATTATATTATTTAATTAATTAATTATTATTATTATTATTATTTATTATTTAATTCATATTTATTATTATTGTATTCTTACTTTTATCCTGTTTTTTCCATTTGAGAAACCTTCCTCGCCCTCTTTTACTCTCCTCTCCCTCTGTTTCTTCCTAATTTTTCTTCGTCCTAATCCCTTTTTTTGTTTTTTCTAATTTTTCTAGAAAACAATTGGCAAATCAGAACCCAGATCAACGTCTAGGTCATCTGCGTATTCATCGGCCTGCTTCTCCGACATCAACGACGAAGGTCTACGATCAAAGAGTCTGGACATGTGTGATTAGAACAACTGTTGTGCATGTGTGATTGGACAATTGCTGTGTGTAATGAAACACACAGTGATTTTGTAATTTTCTTTGTGCTTTTTTGTTTCAAATTTTGGGTTTGGATCTGGTTATGAAAATGGAAAGATTGTAGAATTCTTTGCCATTTTTGTTTCGATTTTTGTGGGATTTAGGTTTGTAAATGGTAGATGCGAGTGGAGAAGTAGGGCAGAGTTACTAGAGGGGATCTTAGTTTCGAGAGGGGCAAAGTAGGGAGTTGGTCTTAGCAATCTAGCCAATTTCGGGGGGCCTCGCTAAGACCCTTTAGTGAAGCCCTTAGTCTTGTTTAGTCGGGGCGAGTTTCGTTAAAACTTGTCCTGGCGTGGAACAAACACAGGACTGCACTGCAACTTAGTCCAATCCAATCCAGTAAACACTAGCAAGTGCAAACAAATGCACCCTACAAGTTATTCTAGAGCAATGTCAGGCTACTAGGAATATAAATAGAGTTTTACATATAATACACAGTCACACTTCACCATAAATGTGTTCCAATTTGTTTTCGAGATTAAGGACACACGGATCACTCGAATCTTACAATAACTCGACTTTATTTAGTAATTATAAGGAAGTGCAACTTTCCATCTGTCTCCACTTCGTAACCAGGGAAACTAAGGAAGCCTGAAAATACAGAACACAAAACTGATTAGCAATTTCATTGAAGATGTTGAAGAATAAAAGCATATATACTAGCAGTACAATTATACTTACGGAACATCAAGAATTTGCGATCTCGTACGAAATCATGCAAGTGATTTTATGCCGTATGATGTCATAGTATTGCGAATTCGAGAGTGTGGAGTGGATTTTATCCCATATTTTTTATTGAATAACGGTGATTATCACTGTAAAAATTCTGCTAGACCACTAGTTGACATGAAGTCATGCAGATGATTTACGTTAGATAAAACAAAGACATGCAGGTAATCTTTTGCAATATGATAACCTTTTAGACCATCATGCTAACCCAGTAGGTTGGACCATTCAGACAACAATATTTTTAGAAAAATAAACAATTTTAGTTCAACTTTCAATGATAAATAGCACATAATCTGTGCTATCCTCTACTATTTCCCTTAGGTTTTCTCCAAAATTTTCTTTTGGTGAGGAAAGGAGCCAAACGGGCCAAAGAAACATGAGGCACAAGAAAAAGGAAAACACAGCAAAGCCCAGATGAGCACTTTGTGCTAATCAGGGAGGATACCTATGCGATCTAGAGCACACAACTAAATACATAACGATGCTAATATTAAAAGTCAAAATAAAATAAATTGGACAACTATAGATTGAGAGGGGTGCATTCAATTGAGATTTTAAGGGATTTTAATTCTTTTAATGAATCTAGGGGTATTCAATCAGGATTTTAAGTGACTATCTGAAATTCAAGTTGTATTCAATTAGAATTTTATGATAGTTTATTAAAATCCTTAGAAATCTCAGTGTATTCAATTAGGATTTTAAAGAAATTTATAACATTTCAGGTGTATTCAATTAGAAATTGATTTTAAAGAATTTGAGAAAGTTGAGAAATTGGAGGGAATTGGAGAGATTTTGTAGTGTATTTTAAATATCCACAAATCTCACATCTTCCCATGAGATTTCGAGGGAATTGAATCAAAATTTTATATGGAATCTCTACAAATCAATTAAACTCCATAAAAATCCATAGATTTATAAATCTATTAAAATCACGGAAATTCTCAATTGAATACACCAAGATGAATATTTTCTAACAATCAAAACCCTACAATTGTAGAAAAGATGTAAGCATTTGTGCATATTACACTTTGCATAAATATTGAATTTATGAGTTTATTTGTTCATATGTTATTGTTTGTAATGAATGGCTAAGATTAAAACTAGCTCATAGGAATGACAATTGTTATGGCAACTGTATATCTTAAGTTGTACATGTGCTGTGTACATGAGTTATGTTGTACGCCTAAGTGGGGTGGTAACAGTCATCTTGCTCATTCTTATTTGTTGAGTAATCAAATCCAAGAGGAGAAATGTACTCTATCGTCTCTTTTCAATTTATAAAATCAAAGCTTAATTCAAATACAAAACACTCAAACTTTTTGGCAGCAGCATGGTTGCAAAAATCAAGATGACAAAGTTTTGAATTTGGATGTCAATTTGATGATTCATAAAAAATAAAAATAAAACAATAAAAAATTTGCCATTGAATTACTAATTAGATGAAAGAAAAATTTAAATTCAAATTTTTTTAGAAAGTAGGTATTGTTCATTTACTGATTTTCTTAAAAAAAAGGAAGACTGTTCATTTGCTAATATTTGTTTTTCGTTTTAATATATACATATGGACAAAATAATTGAGAAATAATTTGGTGCCTGTTAAAAAAAAAAGGAAAAATGATCATGTGTGATAAATAATTTAAGAAAATAAAGAAAGGAGAGACATTATAAAGGATCAAACACGAAAACCCATATATACTAAATGCAGCAAATAGTTGTTGCTAAAAATACACTTTAACGATGAATCAAACTATTTACTATTTATAAGAATATAACATTAACTCATCTAAATAGCTTAACATATTTGGTGTCCCCGATTCTCATAGGCTCTGAACGATCACCCTGCTCGCACTAGGCCAAGGCCAGCCTTGGAGCTAATCATACACACCAAAAAACCTCAGTCTCTCTTATATAGGACCCAATAATCCTAAACCCTAAAAATTTGAACCAGACCTATATCGGACCCAATAAACCAAGGACCTGGATTGTCTGCCCTCCCCCATCTCATTCCCTTCACATCCCCTTGTATTTCTGTGGTCACGATTAAGCCACATCAACATTTTATATTGATTTTTTTATAGAAATAATAAGATAAAAAGCAATGGGAATATAAAATGTTGACGTGGCTTAACCGTGACCACAGAAATACGAGGGGATGTGAAGGATATGAGATAGTTATGTGGTCACGATTAAGTCACGTCAACATTTTATATTGATTTTTTTATAGAAATAATAAGACAAAAAGTTATGGGAATATAAAATGTTGACGTGGTTTAACCGTGATCATAGAAAAGAATGGAAATGATATGGGATGGGGAGGGCAGACAATCCAGGTCCATAATCCTAAAGCCTTCTGTAACCGAAACTAAAACTTGACGTAAATTTCGATATGGTATTTGGCTTCCATGAAGGGTTGGTTTGTTGGGTAAAGTAGAACCAAAAATGCCTTTCTTATTTATTAAAAACTAAATATCAACCGTTAGATTTCGTTGAGATTGAATCTTAACCCCCATTTAAAATCGTCTTTCTCTCTTAGGGTGTGTTTGTTTGCCCTCGTTAAAGTTCACTGGATTGGACTACTTTGCTAAGACTACTAATCATGTGTTTGGTGCAAGCTGGACTAAACTTTAATGGGATTAAGTCAGACTCGGTCCGACTGAGAGCTTCACTAAGTCGCCCTAGTGAGACCCCCCAAAAACAACGGGATTGCTAATCCCGTCTCCAACATCGTTTGCACATTGTTGTCTGTAACTCCTACTCACTTACAATTGTCCAGATCTGAAACCCACCACCAACCACTGCTTAAATCTCAAAATTCAACATCTAAAATTTCCCCAAAAACACATGCAAACGAATCTCCAGAACAAATTCAAAACAAAAACCTCAAAATCCAACATCTAAAATTCCCCCAAAAGCACATGCAAACAAATCTCCCGGACAAATTCAAAACAAAAATGCAAAATCACCAGAAAATCCCGAGATTTTTCGAGAGAATCAAAGGAGGCGTTGGGTGGTGAACTCTGGTGAATCCTCTACATAAGGAAAAAAGGGAGAGGTTGGGGAGAGAGTGGATGGTGGAAAAGAGGAGATGGGAGGGAGATGGGCAGAGTAAAATAGAGAGATGTATATAGAGAGTGGAAGAGAAATCTAAAAAATGGTGAACCAGATAAAAAGAGGGAGAGGGGAGGGAGAGAGTAGCAGAGGAAAGTGGAATGGGTAACAGTGATATGCTTGGAAAAATAGAGATTAAATAATATATTATTTATATTTAATAAATAGAGATTAAATAATATAGTATTTAAATTTAATAGTTATTCTATTTTTTAGTCCTACATTGTATTAAACGCTTCACCAAGTCAGTCCAGCTTAATCTAATCTAAGCCAGTCCAACTTAGTCCCTGAAGCTAGTCCAGTCCGAAATAATCCGGTGCAACAAACACACCCTTAAGGTCTTTACTCTTCTCTGTCGACCCCATCCACCACAAATCAGCCACCTTGACCAAGATTCCTCGTTATCCCAATCACCACGCAATTTAGCCACTACCACCACTGCATTTCAGTCACCAACAATTATTCCGTCCGCCCATCTTAATATGTAAACATCTCATTGCATTCTCATCTACCTTGCAATTCTCATCAAACAACCCACTTGCAGGTCGAGTCCAAGCCACCGCCCCGGCCTCCATCTCCATCTCTCTCACACCACGACCTCCAAGCCACCACAGCCCCATGATTTGCTTGTCCATTGCCTTCAAATGCCATCGGTTCTGTCGCCACCGACCAAACTGAAACGACGAAATTGGTTTATCGAAAATCGGTAATCTACTTCGTTGGTATCGTTATCTGTTTTGAAAATGGCCATTCCAAAAACTTCGGTTCGGTAGTCGATACATGTGTTTCTGTTCGATTACCGAACCAAAAGCAATCCCTCCTCTCATATTTAAGATCAAATCGGATAAATGGTCTCCGTGGTCATAAGATATTTGGACGATAGTCCATATAGTAAAAAAAATTCGGATTTAAACTCATATAGTCAAAGTTTGTTAGAATTTATGCTTGAAATTAAAACTTTCCATTAGTAACTTGTAGGTGGGTCCCACAGATAAGACTAAGATGGTCATTTCATTATTTCCATTTCATCCCTTCCATTGATCTCCTTTCAGAACGATGAAACGGTCATTCCATTTCATCCTTTCCAAACTCGCCATTAAAACAATTACATAAACAATGACGACGAATCGATGTTGCCGGAGGAGATGAGGGAAGGTATAATCGGAGCGTCATTGAAGTATCTAAGTGAGCACGGCACTCGCCTTGTTCGCAAAGGAAAAAGGCTCGGTCGAATCGCCAGGAACAAATTATGGTTCTGGGCTTTTCTCTTTGCAGCCTTTTATTTATTTATTTATTTTTATTTACTTGCTGCTCGTCGGCTTCAAAATGCATCCTCCTGGTATGTGCAAATTTATAGCAAAAACTTAACTTTTGTTAGTTTGATTACTTGAATTTTAAATCTTGGTATTAATACTACATTAATTATGAATGTGGGTTTTGATCAATGTAGCTAAACTAGAAGGTAGTGGTATTAGTATTTCGGTTCACCCAGAAATTTTGCTGTCAGGTGCTAGAAAACCAACCAGAAGCAAGCATCGTGCCAAGTGTAAGTGTTGTTATATATTGATCCCTTGAATTTTTGTTGTACTTTTTTTTTTTGAAGGGATGAAATGGAATGACCATGTCATCCTTTCATTGTTTTGAAAGGAGATCAACAATGGAAAGGATGAAATGACCATCTTAGTCTTACCCGTAAGACTCACCTGCAAGCTACTAGCGGAGGAATGACATAAGTTATAATTACGGGCATAAATCCTAATAGACCTAGACCATATGGGTTTAAATCTGAATTTTTTGACCATATGAGCTATTTTCCGAATACCTTATGAGCATGGATACCATTTATCAGATTAGGCCCATATTAAATTACTTAATACCATATACTTATATTACTGAAAGAGTAATGATAGGAAGAATAAATTTTTATATTGAAACTATTTTTAAATTGGCAAGGGCTTTTTTACTGAAGTGCATGGTAAAAGACATTTATTCATGTAATAATATAATATAGAAAAAATAGGAATTAAATCATCAGTTTTGCAATCAGTTGTTGTTGTTGTTGGGATTTTTTTTTTTTTTGTCTTGATACAAACTAGTCGATTTTTCTAACAAAAATCTTACCATCTAGTTGTACCATCATTTGCCAACACAATCCTCTCCGGATCCTTTTGATGATGATCCAAAGGATTCGTAAATCCTGTCCGATCATTGTATGTGCGGTCAGTTTTTGTCAGCTACTATTTGTGTTTAATTTTAAATTAAAATATTTAAAATGATTTTTGACCGCACGATGTACGATGAACGAATATAATTCATGGATTCCTGGGATCCTCATAAAGAGGATCTAGTGAGGATCCAGATTCCATCATTTGTACATCTATGTAATAAAGATGGGACCCACATGCGTTGGTAGATTCTAGCTCTATTAGAGAAATAGTACAAATAGATGGTAAGTGTAGCACTATTCTTTTTCTAAACATTAATTTTCGCTTCTTAAGTAATCACGGGCTAGAATAAAAACAAAAAACCTACACCAAAATTCAACGTCAAAGAAAGCATGGCAATCCATTAGGGTGCGTTTGGTACGCAAACAGGACATGACAGGATGGGACAGAACGGGATGAGATGAAGGTTCCGTGTATGTTTGGTACGCGCAGGACGGAACATGTTGGTTGTTCCGTTTTGCGTTTGATACGCGTTGGACGGAACGCAAATGACTGCAGAGCCACAACCAGAGGTGCAGAGACTGTGAGAACGAGTCACTTGGAACTGATAAATCCACAAACCAGATAATGAAGCATAATAAACTTAATTGCAAAACCCAATTCAGATTGGATCTTCTTGCATCTGATTCAAGAATCTAAAGTGTCTGCATGTAAATTCAAGAACCCAGTTCATAAATCCTCGAACATTTTCATCAAAAACGAAAACCCCCTAAAACCCACGAATCCACAGGCCATTTCAATAAAAACCAACATATCTTATCGCAAATATTGATCAATAAACAAAACCCAGATCGTCGACTTTGACTTCTCATCCGTCCTATCACAACCCCTGATCGGCCAAGTGGGTACCTCTCGATTTCGAAATTTTTTCAGTAAATTGGCGAAGTCGTAGGTGCAGAAGTAGTTGGCAAAGTTGATCGGAGAGCTTCTCCTTTTGGTGGTAGAGGAAGGTGTAGGTGCATAAGTAGTTGGCAAAGTCGACGCCTTTGTCCACCGGGGCGCCGCCATTGCTGATGCCGCTTTGGTCCCCGCCACGGCCGCAGTTTCTATTAGCTCCCCATGCCCTCAGATGGAAGTGAGATGGAAGAAGGAGACAAAAACGTTATAATTTTGTGTTCCACGGATGGGGAACGAGTTCGTTCCAGGGGGAGGCGGAACGAAAAATCATCAAAAACTTGTTCCGTGGAACAGCGCGTTCCACTCATTTTAGGCACACCAAATGTGAGACGGAACGCCTCATCCCATCCCGCGTACCAAACGCACCCTTAGTATCATTGAACACAAGCTTAAACCACAAAGGATAAGAACTATGCCCAATCAGAGATTTTATTAAGACCTTCCCTAAATGGCTTTTTTTCTTAAAAGAAACGAAAATTATTCTTAAAATTGGTAATGTGTAAAAATCGACCTGATCATGCTGAAATGAATTAGCTTGAGAGAACAACACATGATTTAAGTAAGCAAAACCTTCGCATTGGGACAACAAAATATCCCTCCCTAAACTTTATTCTTCGCAGTCGTACCATCAAATAAGAAAAAAGAAAAAGCCAAAAAAGCAGAAGCCAAAAGTCGGAAGCAGAAGCCAAAAGCAAATAGCATATATATTAGCTAGCAAGTTAAAGCGCCTTACCCGAGTTTGAGAGACAAGATGTCGGAGCAGTCATCTTCAAGAGAAAGAGCATTTGTGGAGCAGGTGGTGGCATTTGTGGCTGATTCAGATGTCACGCCTTCTTCTCCAATATTATTCAGGTTTTCCAACTCCATGATGGCCGCAGGTCCGATATCTCCTCCGGATAACATCACCATCTGCCATATGCAAACACAACAAAGATAAAAATACCCGAGATGCGATAAAATAAAAAATAAAAAAAAACCCGAGATGTGATTTACTAATTTAGAGTTATTTGGTTTTCATTTAAAAAAATAGAAGAAAAATACTCGTTGATGGTGGTAGCTGCTTACCCTCTGCCTTTGCTGGTTATTAGCTTCTATCAACTCAGCTCCCTGCATGTATAGTCAGTGCAAGGAAGAGGACAATAAATCAAAAATTCATTATTGATAATTAAATTTAATGTTTATTATTTTCTTTTTTGGAAATTCTTGACTATTGTTTATATTTGTGGTTATTTCATATATAGACACAGACAACAATCATCTATTTAACTACAAACCTTTTTCTCAAGTGCCATAATCTCACTCATAATCTTGTTTCTCTGAAATGAATGGAAAAAATTAGATGTTGCTGTATGTCTATTGTAAAATAACCTAGTTAAAGTACAGAAAATACTTACGTCAAGTCCTTACAACCAAAAAAAAAAAAGGTCAAGCCTTCATTCAAATTGAACAAAGTCTAAAATCAAAGATATGCCTGCAAAAGAATAGCCAATTTTATTTCCCATAACTGTAGGATTACATCAAGGTTCATCCTTAAGTCCTTACCTTTTTGCGTTGGTAATGGATGAGTTAATAGGACATATTCAAGATGATATTCCTTGGTGTATGCTTTTCGCAGACGATATAGTGTTGATAGATGAAACTCAGGAAGGGGTAAATGCAAAGCTTAACCTTTGGAGAGAAGTGTTGGAATCTAAAGGTCTTCGCCTAAGCCGATCAAAGACATAATATATGGAGTGCAAGTTCAGTGCAAATGGAGGCCAAAACGAGTTAGGGGTGAGGATCGGAGATCAAGAAATAACAAAGAGTGACCGTTTTCGTTACCTAGGATCTATCTTGCAAAAGAACGGAGAATTAGATGGAGATCTCAACCATAGAATACAAGCTGGATGGATGAAGTGGAAGAGTGCATCAGGCGTGTTGTGTGACCGCCGTATGCCACTAAAGCTCAAGGGAAAATTTTATAGGACGGCAATAAGGCCGGCGATGCTGTATGGCACAGAATGTTGGGCGGTGAAGCATCAACACGTACACAAAATGGGTGTAGCGGAGATGAGGATGCTTCGTTGGATGTGTGGGCACACGAGAAAGGATAAGATTAGGAATGAGGATATCCGGGGTAAAGTAGGAGTAGCCGAAATTGAAGGAAAGATGAGAGAAAATCGGTTACGGTGGTTTGGACATGTGCAAAGAAGGCCTACTGACGCTCCGATTAGAAGATACGACTATGGGACAGAGGTTCAGGGCCGAAGGGGTAGAGGAAGACCTAGGAAAACTTTGGAAGAGACCCTAAGAAAAGACTTAGAGTACTTGGATCTAACGGAGGACATGACATAGGACATAACACAATGGCGTTCTAAGATTCATATAGCCGATCCCACTCAGTGACTTGGATTTTCCAAGTCTCCAACCGAGAAGTTTTCCTCACTCGGGAAATTAAGGGAACACTACCTCAACCTACATGCTCCACTCACAAAGCTTCAACATACAAGCTTCAACAAAAGAAAATTCAAAGAACTTAGCGAAGAAGGCTTTGGTGTATTTAACACAATACGTTGAAATGAAGGAAAGCTTATTTATTGATATCCCCGATAAGTTACAAATATGTACATATGTCAGCCCCTATAAAAATCTGCACTCGACGAAGCTTCAGAAATCGAAGAGACGCCTGCTCAGAAATCGAAGAGGCGTTTGCTTTCTCAAAAGCTGGGCTGCTCAGATACCACGAGGGTCGATCTCAGAAATCGAAGAGGCGTTTGCTTTCTCAAAAGCTGGGCTGCTCAAAGACCACGAAGGCTGATCTCAGAAATCGAAGAGGCTTACTTTCTCAAAAGCTGGGCTGCTCAGAGACCACGAGGGCCAATCTCAGAAATCGAAGAGGCACCTACTTTTCCAGCCTTGTCAGCACCTGTCACACGCACACTCAGCTTTGCGGAAATTATGGGCATTATGTCGAAGATTTCTGGCGAAGTAGAAAGCACATGAATTGTACTGTTCAATCACCCACTTCCCACACGCAACAGTATCTCATGGGTACCACAGATAACTTTGCCAAATTCTCTGACAAAGTTGAGACACGTGAACCTTGCAGCTCTCACTACATCGCTCTGACCAAGAAGGGTAAAAGAATAGTAAAGAAACAACACTAACAAAGTTTAGACACATAAATTTTGAAGGTCTAGCTACCATATTATTACCCACAAGGGTAAAGGAACAGTACCACTGCTGGATAATTGGAAAGTTCCGGTGTGTCAACCTCTGTGCTTCGTGGCAAGGTAGACTAGCAAACATGCCCAACCTTTACTCACATTCGAGAAAACACTCCCAACAAGATTGCTTGCTCCAAAATCGAAGAGGCACAGCCCTCCGAATCTCGAGAGCCAGACTCCCAACATGATTACTTTCTAAAAAAAATCGAAGAGAGGGTAAAGGAACAGTACCACTGCTGGATAATTAGAAAGTCCCTGTGTGTCAACCTCTGTGCTTCGTGGCAAGGTAGACTAGCAAACATGCCCAACCTTTACTCACATTCGAGAAAACACTCCCAACAAGATTGCTTGCTCCAAAATCGAAGAGGCACCGCCCTCCGAATCTCGAGAGCCAGACTCCCAACATGATTACTTTCTCAAAAATCGAAGAGACACCGCTCTCTGAATCTCGAGAGCCAGACCCCCAGCAAGATTGCTTTCTCAAAAATCGAAGAGGCATCGTTCTCCGAATCTCGAGAGCCAGATCCCCGACAGGATTGCTTGTTCAAAAACCGAAGAGGCACCACTTTCCCAACTTTAAGAGCTGGATCTCCTTGGATAAAGCTTGTCTGTAATCTTCACACGTAACATCAGCTTTCCAGATACCACAGACCACTTTTTCAAAGTGCTCTGACAGAGTTAAAACATGTGAAGCTGGCAGCTCCCACTACCGTGCTATGACCAAGCAGGGTAAAGGAATAGCATTATTACTTGATGTTAGGGAGACTCCTATATATGTTGACCTCCATCCCCAACGGACAGGCAGACCTGCAAACATGCTCAACCCTTCCTTTTATCTGAGAGGGCACTCCCAACGAAGCCTTTCGAAATATTCAGCTTTCTTTCCCCCCGATAACACCTCTGTAAACAAGCTATACTAGAGCAAGAATATCTCATATCATCAGGGTTAAAAGCAAGAGTATCCCATATCATGCTTTTTCCCTGTCTTTTCCTTTGGCCTTGTTCTTACCTGCAAGACAAGGAGAATGAGAGCAATCAGTCAGCACTTGGAATCAAGCTTCCAGCCAGGAACTGACTGCCTGGAACCCCTTACTTGATTACTTACCTGGCATTGCTCTCGAGTACTCATCTTCAACATCTTATGCTTCCAAGGAAGATACCGCATCTGCCTGAGGAACAGATAGGGCAAGTGAGAAGGATACAAGGAAGCATGTGGAGACAAGCGTAACAGCACACGTGCCGATACATCCACTACTCTGTCAAAATCAAAAGTATCCCATATCAGCAGGGTCGAACGTACTCTAGATTTGATGGACTTGTTTTGACCCTCAAATTCTTCAGTCGGCCTTATACTCTGGAGGAAACCAGAAAACCCTCCAGCCCAGTTCAAGAATAAGCCTGTGGAAAGTTACTTCTTCAAAAGCAAAAGTATCCCATATCATCTCTTCTCATTTTTCTTCTCTTTATCCTTCATGCTGCCTGCAAGATAGGGAGAATGTGAACAATCAGCCGGAGCTCTGATTGCTTACCTTGTCTGTCACCTCTTCCAGCAGATCCTCTAGCTCGGCGACTTGGGGGACTCTTACTACATGGTTTGTATCGCGCTTGACCAAGCCTGAAACTACAAGTAAGCTTCAAGTGAAATTGATACATTACCTTGTGCATCTCCACCAGTTACAGATACCACCCCTGGATGGAGGAAGAGTACTTCCAGAGAAGATGCCACATCTACCTATGAGACAGATAAGGCAAGTCAAGACGATACCACACTCCGGTACTTAGAAGTTTCGTGGTTACGAGATCATTCTCCCACAATATTTCCTAATGTCATTTGTACTAAATCATTCACTTGTACTCACTAAAGGAGAGCTTGAACCTATGTACTTGTGTAAACCCTTCACAATTAATGAGAACTCATCTATTCCGTGGACGTAGCCAATCTGGGTGAACCATGTACATCTTGTGTTTGCTTTCCTATCTCTATCCATTTATATACTTATCCACACTAATGACCGGAGCAATCTAGCGAAGATCACAAAAAGTGACCGTTTTCGCTAACTAGGATCTATCTTGCAAGAGAACGGAGACTTAGATGGAGATCTCAACCATAGAATACAAGCTGGATGGATGAAGTGTAAGAGTGCATCCGGCGTGTTTGTGTGACCGTCGTAGGCCACTGAAGCTCAAGGGAAAATTTTATAGGACGACAATAAGGCCGCGATGTTGTATGGCACAGAATGTTGGGCGGTGAAGCATCAACACGTACACAAAATGGGTGTAGCGGAGATGAGGATGCTTCGTGGGAGGTATGGGCACACGAGAAAGGATAAGATTGAGAATGAGGATACCCGAGGTAAAGTAGGAGTAGCCAAAATTGAAGGAAATATGAGAGAAAATCGGTTCCGGTGGTTTGGACATGTGCAAAGAAGGCCTACTGACGCTCCGGTTCGAAAATGTGACTACGGGACAGAGGTTCAGGGCCGAAGGGGTAGAGGAAGACCTAGGAAAACTTTGGAATAGACCCTAGGAAAATACTTGAGTACTTGGATCTAACGGAGGACATGACACAAAACCGAGCGCAATGGCGTTCTAGGATTCATATAGCCGACCCCACTTAGTGGGAAAAGGCTTTGTTGTTGTTGTTGTTGTTGTTGTTGTTGTACGGTGTTAAGTACGGTGTCTACGAGCACAATGTGTCGATCTATTTATTTGATTAAGCCAGGCCGGTAGTTCACTTATGCATAGTGAAAGAAAAAAAAAATTAGAGGAAGTGCGGTATTACTTTTATGGAGTGCTAATAATAAATTTTCTATTTAAACCGAATTAAGACATGTCTTAAATTCATTGCAGAGCGATATTTGAACACAGACTAATTAAACAATAGATCTTCCGAACAATAGCAAAATAATACACATTAAGCCTCACAATGTGCTCCTCTATCTGAGGGGTACCTAGTTTTTAGAAGCCATGGGCACCTGTATTCACCTGTAACAGAATAAATTAGCTAGCTAGCACTGACCTTAGTTTGAATCACACGGCCAAGGCTTACTTTCACCAATTTTTCTAACTTCTGCAGTTCATCGAGATCCAAGTCTTCAAGGTCCTCGCCCTTCATCTGCCTGTTGAATGCCAAACCAATTTCAGCACTCTCGTAAACGATCATATCAGCTTAAATAACCACCATATATCTTACAAGCAAATCAATAAATTATAATTACCTCAGCTTGTGGCTTTTATCCTCGAGTTCCTTACTCAGCCTGATCTTGTTTTTTTTCTCCAACTAATTAAATGAGAAACATATTTATACCGAACTGTCATTTAGATAAATCTAATTTGTCACATGTAAAAGCTTATAAACATCAGGCCAAAAATAAATAAGAAAGAAACAAAAACTTGTGGCAAAAGATGTTTCCTTCATACATTTCCTTCAAAGTGGAGGAAAGAGCGAAAAAAGGGCAAAAGATGGATTACTGAAACATACTAGAGCATGCACGGATTTACAACATGTAGCAATCTCCAGGTCACTATCAAGCAACCATATTTTGGGATGATTGATTCTTCAGCCGAAATATGAAACTTCTTTCCGAGAGAAAACCTCAATGATTCTAATTAATATCAACTAATAATACAGCTTAGAACGTTCAATAAAAGTTAAAATTATAACTTGGAGTCATTACTCAACCCCAAGCACTTGCACATATTAAGCCCAAGAGGCCAACCCTGCTGCATGCATATATAGAAGTCTAACATCTATTTATTTTTATTAATGTTAAATAATTAAACCTTTAAGATGGTGTAAAAATACATTCTGAAGTTTCTAGTGCAGATCACAGAATATGTTACATTCACTTGACACAATTACTTGTCATACCATTAAAATGGAAATTAAAGAGCAACTAGGATGGGAAAAAGAAAACCAATATTGAACTTAATTACCTGCAACTGATCAAGCGTGGGCTGATCCGAGTTTTCCCTACCAGTACGTGAGTTGTACCTTGCAATCACATCCTTGGTACTTCACAACATAAAAGGATAAATATACTTAGCATTTTCATTATTATTTATAAATTTTTAGACAGAAAATTTAATCCAACAAAAAAAAAAAGATGCAGAAAGTTAAATTAATACATGTGACTAAGCATAGATAACAAAAAACAATAGAAGGACAATGTAGCCCAATTTCCATACTTCTGGTTTGCGAATACTTTTGCAATAAGCCCAATAAATTAGTACATGCATGCTGTATTTCGTTTTGTACGAGATTGTCATTTACTCTATTCTTTTCTGGTTTAATTTCTTTTTAAATATAACTTTAAAAACTGAGACTGAAATCAACCACCTTTAAACATACATGCAAACAGAATAACTTCTAAAATAAAATACCCCCAGAAAAATCATCCACAGTGAAATGCAGATCTAATTTACCAATCAGAAGACAAAATTCAGAAATACCAATTAATACAGGTTTGGAGATAATTCATCTAGATTAACCAGCCACAACAACTATCACTGTGGAGATAGTCTGTTGCAAACCAACCAGCCAAAAGGCCCAAAACATTAGGGCAAAGCTTTTTGGATGCCTTATTGCTTGGTCTGGTTACCCAGATCAAAATGTCACGTCGGAATATTATGAGATCATCAAGAAGGCAAAACCAACGTTGGGGACTACCAAGTTAACCGAGAATCATTTCTGGATTTTCTTTGTGAGGATTTTCCTTGAATTCTCTTTGTGAATATCTTAGGGATCCTCAAATCGTGTACATTCATCGTATATTATGCGGTATAAAATAATTTTTAATATTTTTATTTAAAATTAAATATAAACAGTACCTAATAAAAATTGATCGCACGATTTACAATAAACAAACACAATTTAAAGATTCCCAAAATTCTCACAAAAGTTGGCCTAAAAAGTCCAAAATTTCCTCTTACATCAACTCGGACATCATTGCAAATATGCTTTAGTTATTATATTTGTCATGGCCACTTTTTGGGTGGCTTGACTACATTGAATTTGTCAATGCTTACAAGTTAGCAAAATTCGCTTAATACGTGTATTATATATGTATTTTGTAAAATATTTTTGTTTTATGTACACGTCATAACTAGATTTTTTTTTTTAAATGGAGACAACTGATGGCAAACCACGCGAAGGCCAAAAAAACTCACAGAAACATTTTAACCTCCTCCTGACCACAAGTCTCATGAATTTCTTGAAACACCTCACGTACGACATACTTTACACATTTAATACGCATCACTTGCACATATTTTTAATAATACATATAAAATTCACATATTCTATACATATACAAAATAATTAAATTATAAAAATGGCCAAAGTTTTAAAAATATTTTTTTATGCTAGCAAATTGTTAAGAAAAGATTAAAGAATCACAATTGCTAAACGACCAAAACAACCTTGCAGTCTTGCAGAGTTTTAACTCCCCTATTCTAAGTAAACGTTGAACATTTGACATCACTCTTATAAACGTTGAACAACGTTACACCTGTTCAGAAAATATTTCATTAGGTACGGACATCACATATGCTTAACTCCCCTCCAAACTAGTGTTTATGAACTATCCATTATATAGCATATATAACTTAACACGCAATTACTTGGGTATTACATAATATGCACTTAACCACGGATATACTTCATTGATGTATCATGCTCAACTCTTGCTACACAAGATTGTCGAATGAGAAATCTTCTTTCACATTCGTTAAAAGGGATGCAGCACAAAGCATTCGTGTTGAAATTTTAATATTGATATTTGTTTCATAAGGTAATATATATTTGAATGAAAAATGTCGGTTAAGTCAATTGAGTTTTAAGAAGTTGGATTGTTCAAATCATGTCTATGTGTTTTAAGACCAATGACATGCTATCAATGAAAAGTTGTGTGGTTTGCCGAGGACGCATCTGATATCATGATGCATGAGTTGCATCCTTACATAAAGACTTCATGCAAAAGATACATTTGGTTTAAAGGGGTGGCTTGAAGTCTATATAGAACAAAGAATTCACTCCCATAACAAATTATTGAGTTTATCCACAAAGCTCATCTTGTTAATTGCCACAGTTCTTTCAAGTGTAGTGAGAGTACACATGTAGAATGTTTTGACACACTGTGTGCTTTAATTTTTGATATTGATTGTTGTGTCATGAGAGATGGATGCCTATAGAGCTACAAGCATAATAGTAGGTGTGAAATTCTTCTTAAGAAGATTGCATGCATCCAAGCCTCAATCACCACATCTTTCTTACTTTATTTTTTTTAAGGCAAAGTAAGTTTTACTTCGTTGTTTATAGTTAACGTGTACACAGTTATTATTGTAGTTTATCTGGTTGTGATTCATACCGAGTATATAGTAGTTTCATATTTTTTTGGTTTATTAGTCTATTTTGTTTGACACTCTTAACAGAAAACACTTGATGCTTATGCTTGCAGCACCAGAATCCTCTCCTCTTGTTTTGTTAATAGACACCAAGTATATAGATTTAAAGGCTGTCTTGTTTCTGGTGAGTAAAAATGAGGCGCTAGAAAGAAAGAAAAAAACAACAAACATATATGGAGGTTTAGAAGTTCTCATTTATGGTGTGTAAAAAGAGGTGTTGGAAACTACTTGCTTGGATGTTGGAATCTTTATATCTTATTGATGAAAAAAGACACTGCAAATGGCTTACTTTCAATGGGTAAAAAAAAGGGAACGAAATATTACCCATTATGGGAAAGCCTCCAAAGTAGTTTTTTGTTTCTTAATTTACAGGATTTTCAATTTGTTCCTTCAGTAATGTAGATAATGTTTCTAGACGGGTGTCTTGGGGAGGTTAACACAGAACTTTGGGTCAAAGTTAAAGAAAAGAATGGTAGCAGACCGAGCTGACGTGAGCTTTAGCAGGCAGCACAAGACGAAGAGATTTGAGTGTTAACCTTAGATGGGCTACATCAACTTCGAGTTATATTTAATTATCTGATATGTATATTGCTTACATGAAAATCTCTTAGATTTAGGAGACTCTTACAAGAGGAATGGGAGAGGTGAGAGAAATGGCGAGTAACTCCAGTGGAAGTGAGTCTAACCTGTTTGTTGGAGATGACTGTCTTAAGTACTCATGGGAGAGGGCACAGATGGTTAACATGTGGCTCAATACAGGTGATGGAGAGTGAAAACACAACGGGTCAACACATAGCTTTTTTTTAATTTTATTTTTATGGAAACGATAATTCATTATCATAAATAAAGGTACATAAAAGGTCCTAATACAAAGTTAAGCACAAATACAAAATATGAACCAACCAAGTAACAAAATAAAGGGTCCAAGCCCAAAACAAAAGAACAAACCCTAAGAACTCTAACTACTCCTTCTATACCAAACCGCCACCATCGCCGTCAACAACCAAGGCAGAGGCCAATAACAAGCATCAACAAGAAATATGTAGAGGATGTGTTGGGAGTTTCGTACTTGAGCCAATCTGTGTCATTCTCAATCGATCAAAAAAAGGGTCAAAATGACCTTCAATCCACCTAAACGACCAGCGTAGATATGAAGTCCATAAATAAGGGTGGGATGTGCACCAACATCAATCCAGGGCAAAGAGGAATAATAAACTGAAAAATCTAGGGCATGATATCTAAGGGGTTAAAGAAGGGAAAGAGGGAAAATATGTGGTGGGGTCAGAGAACAAAGTGATGGAGTGGGTATGGCAAGGATGAAAGAAAGAAGTGGAGGAAGAACATATACAAGAAAAAAAACCACAAAATGGTCATAGCACTCAAATCTGAGACACTCACAGAACAATAGAGACAAAAACTCAGAAAACTAAGACAAGAGCTCAAAAGGCAGATTGAAGGGGTTGCGGTCAACCCCAACCAAAGTTAGGGCCGACTAAAAAGGGAGCTTTGGTTTTGGGTTTCTTGTTAGGCAGAAGGGACCAGTAGGTGTTTGAGAAAAAAAAAAAGTGGTTGGGTAAAACATAGCTTTGCACTCAGTTGGCACAGACAATGGAGTACAGATACACCACGTCTAAACTACACATAGTTTTGCTAACCTTTAGGCACCAAATCTGATCCACTTTTGCCATCTCAAAAGGTGCTGGGGTGTGAGGGCTTTTGTTGACGTGAGTTTTTATTGTAAGTATTTTAAGAGTCCTATATTCGGTCGGATTACAATTTATAATTAATTCTAATCTTTTGTGATTCGTTTACTTATGGAATAAGGCATGTGTATCCTCTATTGCGGCTGTATCCCTTTCCCATCACCGTATCCTTTGTTGTTGTCATACCCTACTGTCTTGTGTGTTAGTATAATAGCGAATACTTGTTGGATTTTAGAATTCGATGCAACGAATCATATGCACTATGATAAACACTTGTTTTAATCTATGATATGTCCTCATAGAAAGTGTGTGGCAATTGCCAATGATACTACTGCTCTTGTTGTTGGAGTGGGAACCGTGTGCCTTACACCCTGTCTTTCCTTGCACCATTGTTTATTGCATCTATAATTGTCCTAATCTTTATTGTCTATGTACCACAAGTCACTAAACAATTGGATTGCAATGTATTAATTTATCCTTTATTTTGCTTGCTTCAGGATATTCAAACAAAGAAGATCATTGGGCGTGGCACTAAAAGAGAGGGACTATATTATGTGGATGGTGTGATTCTTGAGAGAGCTAATTTGGTTCGTGCATCGTGTGATGGTAACCTATAGAATTTATGGTTATTGCATCGTTGTTTGCGGCATGCATCTTTTGGTTAGTTGAAGCATATGTTACCTAGTTTGTTTAATGGTATTAAAGACTTCAAATTAAAGTGTAAAGTATGTGTTTTAGCTAAAAGTCTGTGTACTTCATTCTCATAAAATATGAATAAAAAGTTATTTCCGTTTGCGCTAGTACACTCTGATGTTTGGGGCCTTCCCCTATTAGTACTAATTTTTGGAATCAAGTAGCTTGTTACTTTCGTGATGATTGCACCCGTATGTATTGAAAAATAAAAGTGATGTTAGTGATGTGTTTTGTATGTTTCACCAGATGGTTAAAACTCAGTATTCTTGTAATATTAAAATTTTGGGTTCTGAAAATGGTAGAGATAACATAAATTCTGAGTTATCCTGATTCCTACAAGATCATGAGATTGTTCATAAAACTATTTGTCATCATACCCCACAACAAAATGGGGTGACAGAAAAGAAGAATCATCATATCCTGGAGACAACATGTTGTTTTCTTTGGTGCATCTGCTCCCAAACGCTTTTGGCTTGCATCGGTTATATATGCAGTTTATGTTATGAACTGTATGCCCTCTCGGGTCTTGAATTTTCGAACACCACTTCAAAAGTTTACTCAACATGCTCCAGTGGTTTCTACACATACTTTGTCATCTCAGATGTTTGGTTGTGTGGTTTATGTTCACATCCAAAAACTTCATCACAGAGAACTTGATCTGTGTACACTTCAATGTGTTTTTTTGGGTTTTGGAAGTCAGCAGCAGGGATTCATATGTTACAATGGATGTTACGTTTTTCGAGTTCAAACGTTTTTCGAGGGAGAGTGATGATTTGGATGATCTACATTGGTTAGATTGTACTTCAGGGAGAGAAATGGAGAATGTAATAGTCCAACAGCTCAACAAATAGGACGGTCCAGTTTGGCAGGACTATACCAAACAGCAATGCCTAGTTCAGTAGGATCCTACCGAAAATACTACCCTACTTCGGCTTGACTGTGCCAAGAATACTAGCGCAATGCGATAGAACTCTATAAAAAGTACCAGCCTAGTTTAGCAGGACTATACCGAAAATAACAGCATAGTTCGACAGAACTCTACTGAAAATACCAGCTGATTTTGACATGACCATATCGAACAACCGTGCCCATTTCAGTAGGACTATACCAAATAGCCCACCATTTTCTAACATAACAATCAAGGTACAGCAAAGGCAAGCCCCGTCTCATCTTCAATAATAACCTCTCTCTATCTAATCCTTTAGTGCATGATCCATCTCCATTGAATATCCTAGAGGTAAGTGTTTTAAATGATAATTCAACTAAGCATAATATTGTTGTGAGTACATATAAATTGCCTCCAAGACAGAATCGAGGTGTGCCACTTGATAGGTTCTCTCCAAAAGGAAAGGTGAGGTATTCAATTGCAAATTATCTATCTTGTGAGCACATTTCACCTTAACAGAAAGTACCGGTAAATCCTATGGAGTCCCATTAAGGTTCCAATCCAGGTGGAAGAAGCTTTACAAGACCTCAAGTGGATACACTAAGAAACTTTTTCTCCAGTAGCGAAAATGAATACGGCATGTACTTTGATTTCTTTAGTTGCAAATATGGATTTGCCTCTTAAATAGTTTGATGTGAAAAATGCATTCCTTCATGGGAGCCTGAAAAAGGAAGTGTATTATGTGTTCCCACCAGGTTATGGTGTGAGTGGTAATATTGGAATGTGCAGATTGCATTTGTCTTTGGACTTAAGCAATCATCCATGGCGTGGTTCAATAGGTTTATTCAACCAATGAAGAAATATAAGAATGCCAAAGTCATCCATATCACACTTTGTTCCTGAAGCATACAGGTGGTAAAATGACAGCTTTAATTATTTATGTGGAAGGGATATAATTATTACCGATGATGATTCGAAAGAGATTCAGAGGTTACAGAAAAATCTTGCATTTGAATTTGAGATGAAAGATTTGGATGAGTTAAAGTACTTTCTCGAAGTTGAGGTTGCCAACTCTACTAAAGGTATATTCTTGCCTCAGCAAAAATATGTGTTGAATTTGCTGAAATAAACTAGCATGTTAGGACATAAATATGTGGATACTCTCATTGAAGAAAAGCATCACTTGGGTATTTATCCTAATCAGGTTCTTGTTGATAAGGGTATGTATCAAAGGCTTGTGGGGAGACTACTTTATCTAGCTTACACTCGTCCTGATATACATTTGTTGTGAGTTTTGAGTTAGTAATTTTGGCGTATTTGAAGTCTACAATAGGTATAAAGATATTATATAGCTAACATGGGCACGTTGGGGTTGAAGGTTTTACGGATGTAAATTGGACTAGTAATATTACTAACAAACGCTCTACATCAGGGTATTGTATATTTGTTGGAGGTAACTTGGTTACATGGCGTCGCAAAAAAATAAAGTGTTGTCAAAGTCTTCTAAGCGGAATATAAAGGTATGGCACAAGGAATATGGCGAGCTTCTTTAATTACGTAAACTGTTAGGATGTATGGGTTTCAAACCAAAATAAGCTATGATATGAAATTATATTGTGGCAATAAGTCTGCAAGGGAAATAGTCTATAATTCAGTACAACATGATAGAAACATGTGTAGGTTGATAGACACTATAAAGGAGAATCTCAAAAGGAAGATTGTGTTTCTGCTATTAGTGAATTCAAAGGAGCAACTAGGTGATGATTCGATTCAGAAATATATAGGTAAAGAATGTCGAATAGTAAAAATAGGAAGCTTTAGATGACAACAAGCTTATTCATTCTATAGCACATAAACGTATTAACCTCTAAGAAGCTAGCTTCAGAAAACTTTTCTTCTTACGCAATAGACAAGTTAAAGGACACCACCATACAATAAGAGCATCTTTTCTATGCACACTGATTTGGGATCACATAATGATATACTAATTCTTATGGCTGGTTTGGTATTACTATGCTTTGAAAAAAAAATTGATTATGTTGTGCTGTGAGAATAAACTCATTTTTGCTACTTCACGTTTTCAACTTTTTTTCACTCAAAACTGTGAAAATAAGCTGTTTTTAAGTGTTTACCAAACACCTTTTTGAGCTCAACTTTTTTTAATAGCCGTTTTTTATAAAAACACATCAGTACCAAACTAGTACTTATAGCACATTTCAGGTTAAAAGAACCACTTTAAATGTGGTGTTTCTAGTTTTATTAATAAAAATGAGGTCATCACTCACTATATGGATCGACTTTTATTTTTTTAACTAAAACAAAGCACAAATTTATCTAAGTTCTTATTCCACAGTTACATTTCCACTTAATCTTCGCAAGTATACCTAAGTTCGTTCGTAATTTCATGCATGCTTATGAAAAAACAGGTTATGCCATAGGTGCACCATTCATTGCCCTACTTGACGCATGCATGCGTATTCCTTCTGAAAGGATCTTCAAGGCTTGTATGATGAATTCCCAAGTTCTCATCATATCACTTTATTCCTTGTAAGAAAAATGCAACGCATATATAATTGAATGTTCGTATTTTAAGTCCTTAACAAGTTCACCGTATTCATCTACATGCATTTTAGTTTAGGTGGGAGAATAAAGGACGACTTTTGGAACATAACCCAACATCATGAGTTGAAGTTGGCATGGATATACATACACATATTGCATATATTATATATGGGGTTTGCAGAGAGTGATACACTCTTTTACTAGCTAGAGTTTTTTTTTTTTTTTTTTCTTTCTATTTTTTAAAAGGGAAACAACTAGTAGCAAGCCACAATTATTCACCATTTCGGGACCCAAAAAGACTATAAAGAATTTCATCCTGCCTATAGCTAGAGTATTTTATCTATCACTTTATGTTGTTAGATTATTTATTTAGAATTCATTATCTAAATTTTGGTAAGAATGATGGTCTAAGAAAATAATATACCGTGTATCTAACAAGTGAAACGGTGTACAACCAATTTGTGATATATATTCCTCATTTTATATATTATTATCTACAATCAATTTGTGATAGGTGGAGAAGATCAGATCAAAGCGGCAAGATAAACTATGAAACTGTAAAATTGCAAAAAGATTACATAATTCACTAGACAAGGGGCTCTCATATGCAAAGAGTTCTGCATGGCATACACGACTAATTGCATGTAGAATGAAAAGCAAAGAGAGCAGCATCACCAAGTCACGTACAAATAATACTTCACAGATTGAAAGCATGTAAACTAATAAAATGTTTCTCAAACTTGGACACCTAGCAAGAAGTTGTCTCAATCAAAAGTACACCTCACTCTCCTGCACCGGATTTTTGGATAGCATTCCTCTAGTTAAGACTCTCTTTCTCTCTCTCTCTCTCTCTCTCTCTCATCTCTCTCTCTCTCTCTCTGTGTTAAAGCTTTTGGATTCTATAGCCTTTCTTCTGTGTCTTTTCTAATGTGTCATTGTGTACATGCATGGATTATGCTAGTTAGCACTCTCTCCTCTTAATATGTGTGTGTGTATATATATATATGGCCTAATCGGATAAATGGTCCCCGTGGTCATAAGGTATTCGGATGATAGCCCCTATGGTAAAAAAATTCGGATTTAAACCCTTGTGGTCTAAATCTGTTAGGATTTATGCCCTTCTGTTAAATAATGCTGACGTGGCTGCCACATATATGCCACGTGGCTGCTAAATGTCTGCCACGTGGCAAAAATAATAATTTTTAATTTTTTTTTAAAAAAACCTGAATTTTTACAAACAAAAAAAAAAACCCCATATCTGCAAGAAGAAGAAGGAAAAGGGAGAGGGAGGAGGGTCGCGCGGGGAGAGGGCTCCGGCGAGGGGGGGAGCTGGTCTCCGGCAGGAAGAAGAAGAAGAAGAAGAAGGAAGAGGGAGAGGGAGGAGTCGCGCGGGGAGACCGGCGAGAAGAAGAAGAAGAGGGAAGAAGGAGAGGGAGGAGGGTCGCGCGAGGAGAGGGCTCCGGCGGGGGGGGGGGGGAGCTGGTCTCCGGCGGGAAGAAGAAGAAGAAGAAGAAGTCCGGCGAGGGGCGGGGGGAGCTTCTGGTTTTTTTTTTTTTTTTTTTTTTTGTAAAAATTCAGGTTTTAAAAAAAATTAAAAATTACTATTTTTGCCACGTGGCAGACATTTGGCAGCCACGTGGCATATATGTGGCAGCCACGTCAACATTATTTAACAGAAGAGCATAAATCCTAACAGACTTAGACCACAGGGGTTTAAATCCTAACAAACTTAGATCACAGGGGTTTAAATCCGAATTTTTTTACCACATGGGCTATCATCCGAATACCTTATGACCACGGAGACCATTTATCCGATTAAGCCTATATATAACTTTTTGACCCAAATGACTGAATCTCTCTCTCACACACAGAGAGAGAAGTCAAGTCATGTACTTGGTATATATATTTGTTCAAGTTAGAAAATTTGAAAGAATTTATGAAGTGGGATATTGTATTAGTACCTGGAGCTTGAGAAATCAAAGAGCTTGCCAGTTTGAGAAAAGATGATAACAGCTACTTCAGAGTCGCACAGAACCGACAGCTCTCCAGCTTTCTTGAAAATCCCCCTTCTCCTCTTTGAGAAGGTCACCTGCCTTGCCGGCAAGTAGTCGATCTTCTTGATCTGTATCTTCTCCCTCATCATTTTCACTATTTCTTCCTACCCCTTCAGAAACAATAATTGAAATAAAATAAAATTAACCAATCACTTTAAATTTCAATATATATATAAATGTTCAGAAGCTCAAAACTACCTTATCTTTTCTGGGTTTCTTAAGGACTATTGACCTCAAACCCTAGCATATCTCAGATCTAAATAAGTAAAACAAAAGCCAGATCAACCTACCAACCACAATCAATTGTCCAACAAGCCTAGAATATTTAGTATTTACCATTAATAGAAGGGAATAAAAAGGAAAACCATACATAAATTAATTACTGGGTTTACCTCTGTTTTTTTGTTTACCTTCGTTGGGGCCTTTCAGGTCTGAAGTTTTTGGTCTGACCTAGAAATTTCCAGAGTAGTGAAAGCCAGCAATTTTGGAAAGAGAAGAAGACAGAGGAGAGACAGCGCGTTCGTGCTGCTGGTCGTTCAGGAAAGGAAAGGTTCCTAAAGGAAATTTCCCATTTATGGAAAAACCTGGTTGTATCTTTCCGCTGTTCGTTTCTTTTTTCTTTATAGATATTTTTCGGAGGAAATAAGATAAGAAACATGGAACGTAAATCAATGGTAACCGATGCAGTTGGTGTGATGAATGCTATCGCCATCGTTTCTATGTGGACGAGACGATAGTAAAAATGTGGAATCTCTTAGTTACGGAATAAGACTCTTCCCTTTTAATCTCCCTCTCATTTTCTCTACCCGTATTTAAACAAATAAAATTAAATCACGTTAATATCTTATTAAAAAAAATACCTAGAATAAAAGTGTGAAAAACTGAAAAAAAAAAAAGAGGGAGAGAAAAAGAAAGGAGGGACAAGGATTGTCTGCCTTCCCTGTTCTCATGCTCTCTTGTTTTGTGTGGTTATGGTTAAGTCACATCAACATTTTATATTATTTTTTTATAGAGATAATAAGACAAAAATGAAAAGTAATATAAAATGTTAACATGACTTAGCCGTAACCACACAAACAGGACGACATGAAAGAGGATAGAAACAAGGAGGACAGATAATCCTTGTCCAAAAAGAAGACGGTAGTAGAAGTCCTACCCGAGCACTGTCAGTTTAGCCCATTGTTTTATCCATTCTTTTCCGGATTTTTTTTATTTAATTTTAAAATAATTTTTTAGGAAAAATTAGGCTCACATCCTTATTTTTGTTATTCTATTGATTAAAATCCTATTCATTTTCAATTTTTGATCAAGGTCATTGGGTATTAATAACATCATTAATTATTTGAATAATAAAATATTTTTATTTTTAAATATACTCCTTTAATGTTAAAAATGTTACAATTAGTATAATATTTTTATTTTTAGTTTGTAACTATTTTGAATTTGCAAATATTTTTTAATTTGTACCAATTTTCTTTTCATTTTTAATTTGTACCTATTTATTAGTTTCTTTTTGAGCCCATATTTTTTAAAGTTTTATTTGTGTTTGTACCCACGTGTATACTGTCACGTGACATTTAATCAATGATAGAAAAATTACATATGGTATATTTATGTTTTATGCCTAAACTTTGTATCATATATTTATATTTTTAGTTTGTACCCACTTTTAATTTGCAACATTTTTTTTTAATTTGTAGTATTTTCTTTTTAGTTATATTTTGTACCCATGTATTAATTTCTTTTAGCACCTATATTTTTAAAATTCATTTGTATTCATAATTTTTAATCTTTTATATGTACCCTAATTTATTTCTAATGTACCCATTCTTCTTTATTAATGTACCATTTTGTTATATGTGAAATGAAATGTACCAATTTGTTTGTAAAATGTACCAATTTTTTTAACACTATGGATACATTCTTTTGCCATTTATTATTTATTATTTTTACATAGTTTTTATCCATTTATTCAATCAAAATGTTTGAATTTTTTTATTGTAACCATTTCTAATAGTATTATAATGAGGGATTTTAAATTTATAGGATTATAAATCTCATAAAATATCAAACAATTAATGTCAAAACTATAAAACTATAAAAATGAATAGTAATATAATGAGGTGTACAAAGTCAAGGGGCATTGATCAAACTTTAAATATTATTAAGATTTTAATAAAAAAATGTTAAGGATTAAGGACCGCATCCAAAGTATCCCAAATTTTTATTGTATGATATGATGCACGATGTCAGACACAATTTATAAATTTCGGAGCAAAGAGAATCCGGATCTCTCCGGATTCTTCTTTTATGGACACTTTTTTAAGGGATGCTAGCATCACATTGCTAGAAGGGGAAAAAAATTTAGTTATAACATGAACACAAGTGGTACATTACTTGTTTTAATAGAAGTGGTGAAAAATTTTATTTTTTAAATTATTAACTTTTTAGCGCGCGCACATATTCCATCATTTATATAGTGACATATGGTGTATCATCCCGTGTACCGGTCACATTGAAAAATCTCCCCTATAAGAGCCTCTTCCTCAGTTGTGCAGTTGACACCTAAGACGTAGATGCCCTTTTGCCATGCGTTTTCAGTGTAATTACCCATTTGCCAATCGTTGATTCGCCTTACCCACTCCGTCTCTCTCTCGGTAGCAGCAAGCAATCGCTGCGAATATGAGCGGTTGAGGGAAGCGGGCAACCTGACAAAAAGGAAGGAAATGCGGCTGTGGAGGGAAGGGAGAGATGGTAGAAAGAGATAGGTAGCATGTAATTAACTGGAAAAGTATAGATATTTAATTGGCTATTGAACTTTGTTTAAATTTCCTTCTGGGTTTAAGCATAGGATGGGAGGCGAGAGGAATGGGGTGAGTGGCTGGTGGGGCAAATTCAAAGAATGTCAAGGGAGTATAAGTAAATAGAAAGATTATATTCACATATCTTAAATTATTTTTTTCAGATTCTTTTAATTTTTTTAATATTTTTTTTATCAAGTATTAGTGTGTAAAATTTCAAAAAAAAAATATTTAAAAAATAATAGTGTGACAACCCGTCCCGGAAAATATTGATTTCTATAATTTTATTAAGTGATTTTACGAAATTTCCTTTCGAGACACGTGTGTTGACTAAGATTATTTACGGTATCGTGTCACCTAAACATTTCTTTCTTGGCTTATCCCCGTAGTACTCGTCACTACGGACGCGTGGGCGCAAGTAGTTCATGATTTGGAGCTATATCGAAGAAGTTATTAAAGTTTGAAATTTGATCAATTTTATTAATTTCTGAAAATATGGATTCTTCCTTTATAAAATCTGGTGTGCTATTTGGATGGCCCAGATTTAAAGAAGAAGAAATGGATGGTGCGGATGGAAAGGAAAGAAAGAAAAAGAAGAGGTTGGGCAAGCTGCCCAACCAGAAGGAGAGATGCAGGAGCTCCAGGAGGAAAGGAGAGAAAGACTGACCAATCGAAACAAGGAAGGGAGGAAAGGAGAGAGGGTGAGAAGCGGAGGAAAAGAGGGGAAACGGGTTGAGAGAACCCGCAACCCATGTTCAACCCGGTCGGCACCCTTGTGTAATTTCGACGATTTTCACTCATTTTTCCGTCAAATTGCTGCAAGAAATTACTTGGGAACTCCTCCACGACCTTCCCTCTATCCATTCCATCTCAAATTTGGAGAGAATTGGTCTTGAAAATGGAGGAACCCGCGGGGAAGGGTGCGGTGGCCTTGGCTTCGAATCACCTAATCCAAAAGCAATTTCTTTCAATTTCCACCACCCATGGCATCCTCTTGAGGCCTAGAACAAAGCCCAAGCAACGGTTGGGATGGCGAAGTTGATTTGAGGACGGATTGAGCACACCCAAAACCTAGGGTTTCCGACGGGTTTTGTTGAAATTGGAGGCCTTGCCGACCGAATTGGCCTTGGCCACAGGTATGCAAGTTGCTCTACTCATTAAGATCTTCATTTCTGTAAATTTTGGTAATTTTTAGAAATAGTTAGATTTTCCGGCGAGCCGGGGCGGCCGACCGCCACCCACGGCGGCGCGTGCGGCGGCACGTGGCCAGTGGGCCGCCAATGTTATTTTTAAGTTATATTTGATGTCTTGAGTTCAGTTATGATAGTGGTTTAACGTTAGTTGATCATTTGGACTTAATTTCGATACGATTCATGGTTAGGCTAAAAGATGAATTGATGATCTAACCGTCGGATCGTCACCAAACTTTGATACGTAGTAGTAAGTAATATTTTAAGAATTCAGGAACTTACGGATTGGAAATCCTACGTATGGATCTTCCCGAATTGGATTTGTAAGTTCATAAAAATAAAAGGTTAACCGCCACTCGGTTTTGGAAATTGGCAGAGATCCAACCGTCGGATCGTAACGAAATTTTAGTATGTTGTTCTAGAAGCTTAATGTGTATCTTGGGAAGTGACGGATCGGAAATCTGAGTTGTGAATCTTTCAGATTGAGTTATGTGGGGTTATGACCTTACCGTCGAACTTAGTCGACGGTTGACCTTTGATCAACGAGTCTCGCATTATTCTTGAATTCCCTTGTGGATGTGTGTTATGTGAATTTCATATTCTATGGATAAGAGTTCTGAGACGTGGTTTGATAACTATTTTAGAAGCCGAGCGTTCGGGATGCCTTGGTTCTGATGTTAGGGAGTCGTAGCGCGGACCCCAGGTGAGTGGGCATTTGTTTTCTATATATATCTATATACTATTGATTTTCCCAGAAATCGAGTTTAAATGAAATGCGTTATGAAATGAGTTTTGAAATGCCATGCATAGAAATTATATGAATTATATGATTTGGTATATGATGCATATATGTGAAATGGTGATGTGGACGCACATGTGAGTATCAGGTGAGGTTTATGTTGTTCATGTGATTTATTGATGATGTGAATTGTGTTGAGAGCTCATAACATGCACCCCCGGTGTTAGTGCTTATGTTATTCACCCTGCATCACACGTTCACCTTGGATCCAAGTAGATGCTAGTCGTACAGACCACTAAAGGTGGTTCCGACATGCCAGTCGTACAGACCATTAGAGGGGTTCCGACTGGTAGGTGACTTTAGATTATGTGCACAGATGATTGATGAGAGAAGCACTAGAGCGTATTATTTCACCATCTTAGTCGTACAGACTACTATAGGTAGTTCCGACTTATGTGCATTGTAGTGCCGTACAGGTCACAGTTGGTGACTCCGGCAGGGCCGTACAAGTCACAGTTGGTGACTCCGACTAGATGGGATATTGAGCTATAGAATCAGCCGTACAGGACCACTATAGGGTCTTCGGTTGATTTATTATTTCACCTGATTTATATTGATGCATTCATATTATATTTTGGCATATGGCATGGCATGGCATATTCTTTCTTAAAAGCGTTGAAGGATTGTGATTTGAGCTTTTGATGATATATATATGTTTATATACGATTATATATTATTTTCTGGGAAAGTATACAAGTTTTTCAGAGAGGGGTTATAAATGTTGAATAAATGAGATGTTTTGAAAAGCTTTATTTTCGCCCACTCACGTTTTCTGTTTTGCGCCCCTCCAGGTTCTAGTAGCAAAGTTCCTTATCGACGAGGATTTGTGGCATGTCCCTGTTAAGGTGGCTACTTTTGTGGGTATGGTTTCTACCTACATTATTGTACTTGACTATGCTCTGACATCACGTGTGATTTGGGTTCATACCCACGCACAGTGCACTCTGTTATCAGGCACCTTTAGGTTTAAAATTATTCGCATTTTTTTTCCTTATCATCACTTTATGGCTTCGTCACCTTCCAGGTGGCGGCCAGCATAGCTCGATTCGGGATCCTAGTGGATATTCCGGATCGGGGTGTGTCAGTTTGGTATCAGAGCATAAGTTGGGCAGTCTTGCGTTCATCACACACGTGATGTGAGCATTCTTGGTTTTCGTGTCTACTTTTGGATCTTGCCACCTCGTCGATTACGAGATAATGTAGTAGCTCTTCTAAGTTTTGGTAGTTGGGTTGACCTCTTGATGTTTTAGAAGAGCACTCCGGTGAATGTTCTCATAATTGAAGTGAAGAAGTTCTCTATCAAGAAGCGAATCAGAGGAAAGAAGATGGCCTAAATTATGGTTAGCGCAGCATTGGGTGTTATCAGATGCTTTGCCAATTAATTCGATACTTATCCTCTAGCCATCCGCATTAAACTGTTGAGATTTGAATTTCGGAGTTGTTTGATTCCTTGACAGTACCTATTGGATTATTACCTATTGGAATTCTTGTGAAGTTTACCTTGTTTAGACTCAAAGACAGTCTCGTGTGACGATGGTGCCAAAGTAATAGCATTTAATGGAAAAGCACTTTAGAAAGATCACTTTGGTGTATGATTGGACTTGGAAAGTGATATTGTACACTCTTAGTACGAAGTATCTTGTATGTGTAAAGGATGTGAGAATCAATAGTCATGGTGTTGAACCTATGCTATGCTTATATGGTGTTTCAGTGGATGGTAGCTTTACTTAAGTGGAAAGCTGTATTCTTCCAGCCCTAAAGCTTAAACTATTAGCGATGTTTTCTTTCCTTTAAAAGGGCGTTAGAATTTCGACGACCAGCATCGGTGGATCAACTGAGATAGAAAGGTGAGTTGTTATTGATTTTCTCTCACCTTGTTATATAAAAGTCCGTGTTCACGATCCAATCAGGTGTGGAGATATAAAAGGAATTAAAAGTCGAGGCTCCACCTGATGTGATTGAAGGAAATTCTCAGTCTAGGCGAGCCTGCCTTTGGTTAAAGCAGAAGAATGTTTGAGGATATACAGTTCAACTTCCTGGGCAACCACAGTTTCTTATTGGTTGTTTCCAAAGGATGATGGCATTATGAGAGAGCTACTTTGGACTTTTATACTAGTTCGGACAATTAGAAATCGAACTAGATTATTATTTGGATATAATTGTAATTAGCCGTATTGCATGTTTTATTTCAAGAATTGAAAAGTCTTTCCTGAGGTTATGAGTATTGGATAATACGTGAATTGTGGAGGAGCATCGTAATCAGGTATTTGGAGGATCAAGATTGTGTCATAGAAATTTTATGATTTTGACACGATGTTTGAAAAGGTAGTACGTGAACACAAGCAAGGCTTTATTCAGATGTGGCGTTCTAAAGTTTATCAACTAAGGAATGTATTCAACCAAGTCTTCTAATTAGGGAACTTCGAACTTTGGGATTTTACTTAGATTTAGTCACTTTCTTAAGTGACGGTTGGAGTTATTTTCCTCAGACACCAGTTTTATTCAGACTGGTACTTATATCGGAAAGTGTGATCTTCACAGATGGTATTCTTTTCTCATTTCAAAAAGAGTTATAGGGATGAAGGTCGAAATCGTCATAAAGTGTCGTGAGATTTAAGATATTCTTGGTCTTATTGAGGTTATCGACTATTGATGGGCGAACTTACAGTTATAGTGTTCTGCATCACTTTTGATCGAAGAAGTTGGTTTAGTGTGTGATGTGAGTTGTGAATAAAGATCTCTGACAGTTTAAGTGTTGCCTTTTCTTCATATGATTTTTACATCCTTTGGTAGCAGTGAGAAATTTTGGAAATTAAGGTGACGTTTTTCTCGGATGTTGGTTAGGTAAATGCATCAAGATGGGGTAACAGTTATGCTTCCTAGCAGTGGAACCAATAAAGATGAATCATCTTATATGTGTTTGGAGGTAACAATGGTCATTTTTCATTTGAATACGGTTTGGTACTTCTTCATGGAGAAGTGTGTCCAAAATCTTCATTAACTTGGAGCTTTTTAATTACACTTACTTTTGGACAGAGTGAGTTGCTGGCAACAACATTGGAAGGATTAAATCAACGCCTATGATTGCACTATCGTGTATTATCCCGGTTGTGCAAACGTAATTACTGAACATCGTAGCACATATGGTTTTTATCCTAAGTATTTTAGTCTCCCTCATTTCATTATAGATGACCTCTTGAGTATCGTTGCAATGTTATTTGGATTCTTCAAGAAATTGTCTAAATGGGTTACATCACTTACCACATCCGGATGCAAACGGGATAATTACTATAAGCTCTTGGTAAGAAGTATTTTGGTACATGTGGAGTGATAGTGATGCCTTGATGTTTATGGATTGACTTGGCAATCAAACCATTCTTCCATTAATTCTGAGGGAGCTACAGTTGGACCACTTGTTAAAATTACCTATTCTTGAATTTATTGGTTAGTTGGCATTTTGGTCAACATCATATCTGGTCATGACTTCGTATTCATTCCTTGTGCTAAGAGTGTATTTGGTCAACTTTGGTACATGCCTACCCTATTACAGTTCACACTATTTTAAAGGACAGATAGTCATTCGAGAAAAATTTCTTGGATATTGAAATCTAGTTGGAATCGTTAATTCCTCAATCACCTGTCGATTACTCTGTGGATTAGATTATTACCATTGGTGATTGAGTATTCTGGAAGTTGTTTTTGGTAAGGGTAAGGACAACCAATCAGTTGGATATCATGAACTTTGAATGTGACGACCTTGTTTGGGGTTCTCGGATTTTCGAGTATGCTTTAACCTTCTTGACATGATTTTTCACTCGATCGATGAGTAATTCGATACATTGTCTCGGCGAAGGCGTGCGCCAGTTTTATATCGATGTGTACAAGAAATCTTGAAGTACAATCTCCTCATGAGTTTATTGGACTTACCAAAAAGGAATTTCATGTGGTATTGAGAATTGAATGGATTTCAGCTGAGTATTGGTGAAGGTATGAAGCCTAGTAATATTGACGACACTCTTCATGTAAGGTTGAGATTACAATTGTCGCTTGAATGTTGTTGATAAAGATTTGGATTCTCAAATTTTGGATTTCAGAGGTTATATTCTTGATTCGGTGAGCGATACTAGTGAATAATCGTGAAGGAAATATTTGAGGATATATGTTTTCTATACGCATCTTTTCAGGACGTCATTCCAGGAATTGATAATTTGGGGAGTTCATGGGTATCAAACACTCCTAATAGTTAGATTGATGCACTTGAAGATTTTATGACGTTGTGATCAAGACACGAATTGGATGATTTGGACATAATTGCATTCAAGGAGCAAGATGATTCTTACTAACTTATTGAAACAACATTGAACTATCGACAATTCAGGCCGCAAACAATAATATCAATGGCTTAATTTTGGGTTCTCTAAGCTAGTGGGCAAGACGGCTCATTTTTAATAGTAGTTACTAATTAGTTATATTTCAGACTTTCCCGAAGTTCGTGTCACGACAAATGTTTGGCAAGGACCATTTTCATTTTGAATCTTGATTTTTGTGTGTAAGCATCTTCTATGAGACTATTCTATTTATTTGAGTATTTCTGATTTTGCAAATGTTGAGTGAGTTATTTCTACTCTTGGTTTTAAGTTTGGCGCAAGTATCTGAACTGAAGGTTTCTATATTGATAGTTGTTTTTGATATCCGTAAACTTTTCTTAAGCCATTACGGGGTAAGTGGTATTCTTACTTGACGGATTTTGTGGATGTTATATTACTACACTGACGAGGAAGGAAAAAGGTGTGAGTTTGGAGGCATGAAAGAGGAATAATTGCAATCCGATCGCGACGGAATGACACTCTCTTTTATGCAACCGCTCTAACTTGATCTCTTCCTTGTGTAAGTATTTTTATATAATGGTACTCTTCTTATTTTTTTTTGAGTATTTTGCATCTAGCAAGTTATTTGAAATTTCGGGGACGAAATTTTTAAAGGGGGGAAGATTGTGACAGCCCGTCCCGGAAAATATTGATTTCTATAATTTTATTAAGTGATTTTACGAAATTTCCTTTTGAGACACGTGTGTTGACTAAGATTATTTACGGTATCGTGTCACCTAAAAATTTCTTTCTTGGCCTATCCCCGTAGTACTCGTCACTACGGACGCGTGGGCGCAAGTGGTTCATGATTTGGAGCTATATCGAAGAAGTTATTAAAGTTTGAAATTTGATCAATTTTATTAATTTCTGAAAATATGAATTCTTCCTTTATAAAATCTGGTGTGCTATTTGGATGGCCCAGATTTAAAGAAGAAGAAATGGATGGTGCGGATGGAAAGGAAAGAAAGAAAAAGAAGAGGTTGGGCAAGCTGCCCAACCAGAGGGAGAGATGTAGGAACTCCGGGAGGAAAAGAGAGAAAGACTGACCAATCAGAACAGGGAAGGGAGGAAAGGAGAGAGGGTGAGAAGCGGAGGAAAAGAGAGGAAACGGGTTGAGAGAACCCGCAACTCGTGTTTAACCCGGTTGGCATTTGTGTGTAATTTCGACGATTTTCACTCATTTTTCCGTCGACTTGCTGCAAGAAATTACTTGGGAACTTCTCCACGACCTTCCCTCTATCCATTCCATCTCAAATTTGGAGAGATTTGGTCTTGAAAATTGAGGAACCCGCGAGGAAGGATGCGGCGGCCTTGGCTTTGAATCACCCAATCCCGAAGCAATTTCTTTCAATTTCCACCACCCATGGCATCCTCTTGAGGCCTAGAACAAAGCCTTAGCAATGGTTGGGACGGCGAAGTTGATTTGAGGACGGATTGAGCACACCCAAAACCTAGGGTTTCCGACGGGTTTTGTTGAAATTCGAGGCCTTGCCGACCGAATTGGCCTTGGCCACAGGTATGAAAGTTGCTCTACTCATTAAGATATTCATTTTTGTAAATTTTGGTAATTTTTTGAAATAGTTGGATTTTCCGGCGAGCCGGGGCGGCCGACCACCACCCACGGCGGCACGTGGCCAGTGGGCCGCCAATGTTATTTTTAAGTTATATTTGATGTCTTGAGTTCAGTTATGATAGTGGTTTAACGTTAGTTGATCATTTGGACTTAATTTCGATACGATTCATGGTTAGCCTAAAAGGTGAATTGACGATCTAACCGTCGGATCGTCACCAAACTTTGATACGTAGTAGTATGTAATATTTGAAGAATGCAGGAACTTATGGATTGGAAATCCTACGTATGGATCTTCCCGAATTGGATTTGTAAGTTCATAAAAATAAAAGGTTAACCGCCACTCGGTTTTGGAAATTGGCGGAGATCCAACCGTCGGATCGTAACGAAATTTTAGTATGTTGTTCTAGAAGCTTAATGTGTATCTTGGGAAGTGACGGATCGGAAATCTGAGTTGTGGATCTTTCAGATTGAGTTATGTGGGGTTATGACCCTACCTTCGAACTTAGTCGACAGTTGACCTTTGATCAACGGGTCTCGCATTATTCTTGAATGCCCTTGTGGATGTGTGTTATGTGAATTTCATATTCTATGGATAAGAGTTCTGAGACGTGGTTTGATAACTGTTTTAGAAGCCGAGCGTTCGGGACGCCTTGGTTCTGATGTTAGGGAGTCGTAGCGCGGACCCCAGGTGAGTGGGCATTTGTTTTCTATATATATCTATATACTATTGATTTTCCCAGAAATCGAGTTTAAATGAAATGCGTTATGAAATGAGTTTTGAAATGCCATGCATAGAAATTATATGAATTATATGATTTGGTATATGATGCATATATGTGAAATGGTGATGTGGACGCACATGTGAGTATCAGGTGAGGTTTATGTTGTTCATGTGATTTATTGATGATGTGAATTGTGTTGAGAGCTCATAACCTGCACCTCAGGTGTTAGTGCTTATGTTATTCACCCTGCATCACATGCTCACCTTGGATCCAAGTAGATGCTAGTCGTACAGACCACTAAAGGTGGTTCCGACATGCCAGTCGTACATACCATTAGAGGTGTTCCGACTGGTAGGTGACTTTAGATTATGTGCACAGATGATTGATGAGAGAAGCACTAGAGCGTATTATTTCACCATCTTAGTCGTACAGACTACTATAGGTAGTTCCGACTTATGTGCAGTGTAGGGCCGTACAGGTCACAGTTGGTGACTCCGGCTGGATGGGATATTGAGTTATAGAATCAGCCGTATAGGACCACTATAGGGTCTTCGGTTGATTTATTATTTCACCTGATTTATATTAATGCATTCATATTATATTTTGGCATATGGCATGGCATGGCATGGCATATTCTTTCTTAAAAGCGTTGAAGGATTGTGATTTGAGCTTTTGATGATATATATATGTTTATATACGATTATATATTATTTTCTGGGAAAGTATACAGGTTTTTCAGAGAGGGGTTATAAATGTTGAATAAATGAGATGTTTTGAAAAGCTTTATTTTCGCCCACTCACGTTTTCTGTTTTGCGTCCCTCCAGGTTCTAGTAGCAAAGTTCCTTATCGACGAGGATTCGTGGCATGTCCCTGTTAAGGTGGCTACTTTTGTGGGTACGGTTTCTACCTACATTGTTGTACTTGACTATGCTCTGACATCACGTGTGATTTGGGTTCATACCCACGCACAATGCACTCTGTTATCAGGCACCTTTAGGTTTAAAATTATTCGCATTTTTTTTCCTTATCATCACTTTATGGCTTCGTCACCTTCCAGGTGGCGGCCAGCACAGCTCGATTCAGGATCCTAGTGGACATTCCGGATCGGGGTGTGTCAATAGGATATAAGAGAAGTAATTTGGAATGTGTAAATATAATGTTTTTTTATATTAGTATCTCACAAAATATTGAATGGACCCTATATTAAAATTTAATATTAAATCACTTATTTATCCTATTATGCAATGAAAATTTTGACCTTATTAGATTAAATAAAAAATAAAAAATTCTATATACATCTCAAATCACTTTTAACATATTATTTATCTTCTTTAACTATCAAAACTCCTTCGACCCTCTATTGTTGAACAAAACTTTATCCAATGAAACTGCAAACATGTTGACTGTGAAAAATTATTTTTGACAAATGAAACACGAAATTGATGTTTCAGAAGCTTCACATGAGGTAAGACTTAATATTATTTATTGTTTTAGTGATTTTGAAGACATCGATAATTATTTAATTTTGTTTTTGATGCATTATTCAAGCTTCTATATTCGTATTCATCTTTTAGGGATCACAAAGATTACAAGAAAAATTAAACACATAAAATTACCACCAAATATTAAAAACATACGACATGGATTTTAATGGTGGAATTGAAAATAACCCACATATGCTTTAAATCCCAGGCAGTATCTTTTGTCAAAATTTTAGTCAGCATTATTTGTCCAAATTAAAAGCTTTATAAGATTTAAGAAATATGGAGTGTATAGAAAATATGAGGTGCATATAGAAAATGTAAGGCGTATATTAAGAATGTGGGCTGTGAGGGTATTATGAAGAAATATGCAAGGTGTATTAAGATAATTTTTAATTGAAAAAAAAATATAAGGTGTATTAAATACGTGAAGTTTCTTCAACAACTTGTAAGATATTAATATAATAAGCCTAAATATAATCTCTCAAGTAAAAACAGATGGCTCTTACATTGGTCAGCTACGTGTCAACTGCACAAGCAGCGACTGAGGAAGAGATTGTTCTAGAAGTGATGCCGCATCCTCTGTGTATTTTCACCAAATAAAAAATGTATCCCTCTTTCTTTTCCGTTTTGTCTTTTAGTTGTGTGTGGATGATGGCTTTCATTACAGCTCATGCTTTCTGTATCATGGGATGCGACAATTCACTCTGTCTTGCTCAGGGGACCCTTTTACTCTTTGGCTTATAAGTTAAATGTCTTGAAATGATTTTAGTAAATAAATAATCATAGATTATGTTTATACTAGAAGAAACTCTCATAAATTAATTAAAATAGTTGAATTCACATAATAAAATCGGTTTCTACAAAATTTATATTAAGAATAGAAAAAATAATAGTTAATAAGCAATTGATTGAATCACATTATTGCTAGCCCATTATGAGGCTAAGTCCATCCCCTATTTCTTAGTGTAAATAATATCATTTGTTTAAAAAAAAATCATTTGACAACTAATTTAATCATATTATTATCCGCGTGCGAAAAATCTTTTTTCTAACTGGCATTACACGTCTCTTAAGATGTTTTGAACATATTTAAAAATAGAGAAATTGAATCACATTATTGTTAGCATATTATGAGGTACTAATTATAAAATAAAAAAATAAAAAGAAATACAAAAATACAAAAAATTAATTATTAAAAAAAGAACTATTAAAATGACGAAAATGTCCCTATCTTATTTGCTGCATTATTTTGGAATGCTTTTGAAGTTTTTTTGTCTTGGGACCATTTTTGTTCAAATCTTTTTGTTGAAGTATGGTGACACCAAAATCACTATTGACCTTTTGTGCTGGTTTTATATATAAGATCTTCAAGGTAGAGATTAATTCCCCTCGTCTACAAAAGAATTAAATAAAATGAAATAAGAAAACAAAACAACTTGCCACAACAACCATATAGACAAACAACATCATAGCACGAATATTCTCATAAAGACAAACAATATCATAGTACGAATATTCATTGTTTACTCATCATCAAAGACTTCAGTGAATTAAAGAAATTGAAAAAAAAAATTAGGGCTCGACTTCATCTTCTTCGAATCACACTCTTAATGTCGACCACAACTCTCGATTGAGCTTAATGTCCCAGATTTCGAGCAAACCCCTCTCTCAAACCTGACAAATTGCTCCACTTTCAAAACCCAAATTGTGGAAGAAAAAAAAAAAATTCTATTTGATGTATCCAATGGGTTTGTTCGTGAAATGACGATATTACCTCAAATAATGCTGACATATGAGCCCACATGCGCGCAATAGAAGTCATTCTAATGTTTATTTGACAGAATTGGATGCAAATGGTGCCGTAGTGAGAGAGAGAGAGAGAGAGATATATATATATATATATATATAGCATACTTTTTGGGGGTTAAACGAGAAGAAAAAAAATGAGTTTTATGGGGCAAAGTAAGCAAGTATGATTTTCAAGGAGGATATGACGACCCGTCCCTAAATTTATGTAATCTTCCTTTTCCAAAGTTGTAAATTGACACATACAATTGTTGGGCTAAGTGGAATCATATGTGGACATTTGAGCTCACGTAGTATGTTGTCTCCTTTCTTGCCATATTTTTATAGTACTCGTCATCACGATCGCGTGAGCACAAACCGTACGAAAATTGTACTTGCAACTAAGATATGACACTCATTTTAAGCTCAAAGTAAAACAATAATTTTTCACTAGGGGAATTTTCTACACGTGAACTTTCCATTTAGGGGGGTTACTAGTTTGGAAAATATTTGTTTCATGTTTAGAAATATCTAATTTGTTTCTAGTGTGGGACATTTCTATTTAAAGAAATGTTTTCCTTTGTGGGAAACCATCCCACCGGCACATTCTCTCTCTCACTTCCCCTTTCTCCAATTATGTGTCATATTTAATTAGATTTGTAGGATCAAGTTATGTACCACACTATCTGTAACATTCCACATCGTCCTAGAAGAGTAGATCCTGTAAGTCTTATATGTATATTCCCATCTCTACTTACCACGAGGCCTTTTGGGAGCTCACTGGCTTCGGGTTCCATTGGAACTCCAAAGTTAAGCGAGTTCGCGCGAGAGCAATCCCAGATTGGGTGACCCACTGGGAAGTTCTCGTGTGAGTTCCCAGAAACAAAACTGTGAGGGCGTGGTTGGGACCCAAAGCGGACAATATCGTGCTACGGTGGAGTCAAGCCCGGGATGTGGTAGGGGTCCGGGCCGGGATGTGACAATTTGGTATCAAAGCCAATCCCTAGCCGGAAGTGTGCCGACTAGGACGTCGGGCACCTAAGGAGGGTGGATTGTAACATCCCACATCGCCTCTTGTAAGACTTATATGTATATTCTCATCTGTACCTAACACGAGGCTTTTTGGGAGCTTACTGGCTTCGGGTTCCATCAGAACTCCAAAGTTAAGTGAGTTCGCGCGAGAGTAATCCCAGGATGGGTGAGCCACTGGGAAGTTCTCGTGTGAGTTCTCACAAACAAAACCTTAAAAGCGTGGTCGGGGCCTAAAGCGGACAACATCCTGCTATAATGATATGTGGATGTGACACTATCGTCATCCATCGTGCTATAACGATACGTGGTGGGGGCCTGGGCCGAGATGTGACACTATCACGTAACATAATTTTTTATGGAACTATAACGAAAAGAACCACATTGACTTGCAAGACTTATTTTCAAAGATTACATTGATCGATTTTTAATTTTAGGATCATCGTGGGTCAATTTCAAAGACTATTTGTTATAAAAACCCTAAAAAGTATATAAACAAGTGTCGGTTTTGTGCGAGTAAATTTGTTATTTTAGATTTTTATTTTTTCATTTTTTTTAAACTAAAATTTGTTTGAAATACTATTAAATAAAATTGGAAATCAAGAAAACTGAAAGTTAAATTTTGAAAAAGCTAAAAAAAAAAAAAAGAAAGAAAGCTACCAAACAAGTTTTAATACAAACACTAAAACTAGAAACAAAATTTTACCAAACAGCCAATAAATAAAATAAATATTTAATTAAAACACCATACAAGATACTCTTTTTGTAGTAGAATGATAGTGTTAGTTGGCTAAATAGTTAGTTGTTAAGGGAGAAGGGAATAGGTAGGTATCGAAACCCGTAAAAAAATGTATAGACATAATTATTTTCCACCACTGCAATAAAGCGCCTCGTGCAACTCATATTCTTTTTTTCTTTTTCTTTTTTTATAGAACTCCATGAGTTCTCCAAAGTTGCATGTATTCCTTAGTAAATAAGTTTGAATGAGCCAAAACAAGTTTGAATGAGCCTTTTTTTCTTTAAAACAAATATGTTTTTTTTTTTTTTCTAAAATGCAAACTAGTCTAGAAGAAGTGGAAACCAATTTGGGTTATGTCCAACTAGATTAGGCCTAAATCTCATAATTAATCATCCACAAACATAGGAAAAATCCAGTCATAATTACCCACGATCTCCGGGATGGAGAATGAGGTTGATTGGGGGATGTGGTTGAATCCAAATTGGATTGTCTACATATCTCTTGGAAGGAGAATCAAACCACTCGTGCAATTTTAAGAAATAAGTTTGATGTGAAATAAATCGTGAACCATTCTTGACGAATAGTCTAGGCCGTTAGGAAGATGAATTCTCTATGGATGTTTCTACATGTAAACAACAACGTAGGAAGAGATGAGCCTATGGCAGGCTGAGACCTAACGCTTAGGCGGGTTAGCCGGATTTAAGTAAATTTATAATATATGATATAAATAAATGTTTATTTACAATAAAAATAAATAAATAAATAAAACTAGACCGGTATTGAAATTTAGATTTATTATTATTATTTAATTTATTATCTAATATGTAACATACAATACATATTAGTGATACATTACTTTATTAGTTAAAGTGCTAACTGCCACAAAGGGGCTCCGCCTCCGGTATTTTCAAATCAAATGATCTGATTGAATAGCAATTAAAAATAAAGTAAAAATAAATAAATGAAGCAGTTGGTTACGTGAAAAAGGTGGATAATCCCCCTTATGACCTTATCATTTTCTCAAAACTACAGCAGATCTCGTTTCTCTCTTTTTCTCGCTAACTGCAACAAATCTCGTCTCTCTCTCTCTTTCTCTCTCTCTCTCTCGTTGTTACATCCACTGACTGCTCACATCGCACTTCATCTGCAACGGTCATCGACCGCCTTCTCAAACTGCCACCTCTTCTTTGCAACGGTCATCTAACGTCTCCTCAGACCGCTCAATCAACCTCATTTGCACCTGACTCATCCCACCCAGCTGCCGAGAACCACTTAGCCCGCCCAGATGCCACATAGTCCCTCCAATCGGCCGCCTAATAGCCTTGCCCATTTTTAAAATGATTCTGGGTTAGTCATGGTGAGGCTCTGTCGCCGAGCTCCTAGGTGGCCGCTTAGGTCGCTTTTTAGAACACTAATTGTGATCGATTAAAGAATCCAGAGTTGAGTCGAGTTCCTTGATAAATACTCAAGCTAGAAGTATTTATAGAGGTCTTAAGGGTCTTTGTAGGAGAAGTAATTCCAATTCAATCGGGAGATTACCTTGGAGATGTCCAATTCTCCTAGGATTATGATTACATTTGCCTAATTCTCAAGATATCCTAATTTGATTTGAATTAGGGATTCTTTACTTTGGAAGACAAATAATATCTTCAATAGGCCTTAAGCCTAGCCTATCAGACTACGATCTATAGGCTATGGGCATTCCGGCTATTCTTGCCACTCGAAGTACCACGTGTCATCAGATAGAAAATCATGATCCCACAAATTGAAAATAATTAATGTTGAGAATTAAACAGAAGATGGATGTTTGGAAAACAAATACTTTATCTAAAGTAGGCTAGTACCTTTATCAAGTTGAATCCTACTGGAATGCCTAACCATGTCATATCTCTTTTAAGTGCCGTGGTATATCAGATGGTAAATTGAACAAATAATGTAGGAAGTTCTTCTAGAGTAAGGATAATAAGGTGAACCCAGGTGCCTGAAATAATGTTTGTTCTCGCAAGGATGCAAATGACCTCGAAATTAAAGGAATTGACCATTTTAATGTATGCCTAGCCAAGCTAGGCTGGAAAGTCCTAACAAGCCTAACAATTGGTGGGTGCAAATTGTGAAGCAAAAATATCTTAGACAAGAGGATTTCCTTGGCTGTAAAGTGAAACAAAACCACTCATTGGCCTGTGTTGGAGCCAAAATTACACACATCCACATATAGAGACGTAATTTAGTCAGAATTGCCCATGAACTCTACTGAGGAGAGAATGAGATTGATCAGGGGGTGTTGGAATCCATGATCAAACTGCCTATATATCTCTAGAAAAATGAGAATCAAATTACTAGTTTAGTTCTAAGAAATGAGTATGTATGATGTGTGCTCATCAGAATACATCCTTGATGAATAACCTAGGCGAGCCATGTAGGAGATACTTTTCTATGTCTACACGTAGACGAACGATGTGTATGAGAGAATATGTGAATCTATGTCAGGTGTAGAAAATGTATGTTGTATGTCCACCATGAGAGATTTAGAGAGATAATTATTCAGGAGGATATTTATAGAGATTTTGAGAAAGTAATCTCAACTAAATCAGGAGAGAATCTAGGTAAGATATCCAATCCTACTAGGATTATGATTACCTTGCCTAATCCCCAAGATATCCTAATTTGACTTGAATTAGGAGTTTCTCACTTAGGAGACATGCAACAGAAGTAACAAACTAAGGCTACGTCCGATCCGACTAAAAAGTCTGACTAGTCCTATAGTCTGAGAGTTATAGGCTATGGGAATTCCGATCTTTCTTGCCACCTGAGGTGCCACATGTTAGGGGCACAAAATTCATAATCCCATAAATGCACCTAACTATGCTTGTGGGAGTATTTTCCGCTCGAAGGTGGATAGTTACCAACGAACCATGAGTGAATCATTCCAGAATGACCCTTCCAGACTGCGTATCAAAATGAACTTGGGATTGCTTATTTGATTCGAAGCTAGCTAATCAGGCTAGTCATGCTTGCTTGCTCAAAGATCTAATCTTTTGGAGTTCTAAACCATATTATAGACCCCTGGTCGGAGTTTCAAATGCATAGTTGAAAAGCTAGATGCAAGACAAAATGCGCCTATTTTGCTTTATCCATGGAAGAACATAGATGCTTTAGGAGATATTTTGTTAAGTTTATTTCACTCAAGTCTTCAATCATGTTAGAGTAAAATACTTAGAATTTTTCATCCTTTGCTTCCTTTTATCCGACAAGATTTCCGTAGTAAACCAACTTGAAGTTAATGAGTATCGGAGTCAAACATGAATAAGTTTGTGGCGTTAAGTGGCTTTAAACCACCTTGATAACATTGTAGAAAAAATGTTAACCCCTAAACTTAGTGTTTATAAAGATTTCCACTGCACTAATCGGAGCACCACCTTACTATGACACCACGTCTAAGACCGATGAAAATTCTCTTGCTGCGAAACTTGCTTGATGCATTGATGAGATTAAGGATTGGAATGTGATTAATCTAGTCCCGAATGACATTTGAGTCATTTGACTAGTTAATAACAAAAATTGAGCTAGTATTATTGGAGATTCTCGCTATCTCATAGTTGGTTAGAGTATTTTCTTATTGAATAAAGATAAGTTGTTTGTTGATATGGAGAGATCAAATCTAACACTCATGCTTAGTCTCCACTTTTATTGTTTTGATATTAGTTTTGTGAGTTGTAAAAAGGATAGTTTAGCTGTAAAAATTAGACCCGGCAGTTTCTGACACGACATGAAAATAACGGGTTTCGGGTTAACATGATAACTTATCGGGTCATTATCGGGTGACCCGTTAAGAACCCATTAATAACGGGTTCTTAAAGGGTATACACGCGGGTAACACGTGGGTAACCCGTTAAGAAAAAATTTATTTTGATAATTTTAAAGTTTAATTACTAAAAGATTTATTATAAAACACAATAGCCATATTAATATATACAATATATTCTATATTAAATATATAGTTTTGTATTATTATTCTATACAAGTTTAAAAAAAAAGTTTTTGTCATTGTTTATTTTTATTATGAAAGTTCCTTATTATCATTACTAAGATAAATTTTACTTAATATGTTGTTGTCCAAAATTAAAATAAATTAATATAGTATTTGTATAGGAAGAACTAAGAAGACATACATACACATATGAAAAATGTGAAAGAATATATAAACACTCGTGATTCATCATTATTCCTCCACGAGTAGAATAATGGTTACACTTGCATTATCGTTTAGATTTTTAAAATCCTCCAAACCTTTGTGAATAATGTTTTTTATTTGAGGGCAAAATTAATAAAATTAATAATAATTATTGTAGAAGTGTAAAAAAATGTAAAAAAAATATACAATCACTCATAGTGATAAACTTTACAACTTTCATGAAGGGGTCAACTTCGAAATCCAACACTATAGTTCATAAACCTTAAATTTATATTTAACCGTCGATTGTCATTTACACTTTATTCTTCTTACTGAATTTCATTTTTAAAATTTTCTTTTTTGAAAACATGATCATCTGGCAGATGTAAGAAGATGAATTGTTCAGATCTTTGATATCACGTTTTGATATTTACGGTTAACTGAAATATGAGTCAATGTCATATAGTTTGTGGAAACTTTATAAACATCAAGCAATATTTTCACTAACCGTAAAACTCTGAATATAATATCAACGATTCAAACCGTTCATCTTCTTGCATCCTCTAATAGATCAAGTTTTTGAAAAACAAAATCTGAAAAAAATAAAATTTGATGAGCACAATGAAGCATAAATGTAAACAATAATCAACGGTTAAATTTTGATCTATGATTTATATGATTATAGTGGCGAATTTCGAAGTTAAGCTCTTCATGAAAGTTGTAAAGCTTGTCATTATGAGTTTTTATTATTTTTTTCTATATTTTTTTTACACTTCTACATTAATTAAAAAATTATTAAAGACTTTAGGTAAGTGAAAATATACTTAAAAGAAAAATGCGTTTTTATGTTTTGGATGTGACAATATGGTATGTATATACTTATTTAGTATTATGTTTTTCATTTGATTATTTATTTGTTTAAAATATATTTTCCTTAACGGGTAACGGGTTGGGTCATATTACCTATTAATATTATCGAGTCGATTTCGGGGTCGGGTCATTTTACCCGTTTATTTTAACGGGTGTTACACGACACGAGCATTAAGATATCGGGTATGACACGAAAACAACACGAACACGAAAAACACGACACGAATGCCAGGTCTAGTAAAAATAGACGTATATACAATGTTGTACTTTTATGCGCAAATGAAAGGGAATTCAAACAAAACCAAGTATCAATGTTGTAGGCGAAAACTAAACCAAACAATCTCAAAATAACATAACAGATTTACATGGTTCGGCATAAAAGCCTACGTCCATGGGTGAAGCACGGCAAGCACTTTCACTAAATAAACGGAGATTACAAAAGAGTTTTAACTCTCACAATCCTAGGGATGGGCACGGTTTGGTTCGGTGCGGCTTTGAGTGAAACCGCAACCAAAACCGAAACTTTTTGCAGTGTGCTTCTATGCTGTTTTGAAGCCAAAACCGAAATAAAACTAAATCGTTTGGTTCGGTTCAATGTGGTTTCAAATGGTGTCGGTTTGGTTTTTGAGAAAAAAATGTGCAGTTTAAATTTACACATATCTACGCGTAAGACGTTCTCATTTTCCACGTAATACATGTTACACCTATCTTATGCAAGTGTTAATTTATCTGAGAATTAATAAAACAGGATCGTCTGCATGTTTTCACTTGGCCACAAAGGATATTTGTATTTTACAGCAAAGGCTGATTAGCTTAATAAAGCCTATATGTCACCTATTTTTGCACCTTTATATGTTAATTACTAACATGGTATAATACCAAAAAAATATGTATAAATTGCACAATAAAATTACATGTTAATCCTAATGCAAGTGTTAATTTGCACTATCTACTGTTAAGTTTGTGGTTATCAAATCTAAGAACTTGGTTTGTTATGCAGAAGCTGGGGAGGATTTTGTTAATCTACTCTTCAGTTTCCTAAAGAAATGCAAGATAACTCTTCCTCTTTGAAAGGTTATATTGATAAGTGATAATTGTCGAATAGAATAAGGATCGAAAAGGATGACATTCTAGTGTGGTTGAGTCCATACTAAATGTATGGACTCTAACAAACAACCATTAAAACATGACATTTAAATTTAAGGTGCGGTTTCGGTTTCAGTGCGGTTTTCAAAAGCCAAAATCGAAATCAAATTGTTTCCTACTCTGCAGATCGGTTTCAAAATCATAACCATTTCAGAACGCAAAACCGAACCGGTAGATGTGGTTTGATTTGATTCGTGTTTCTGTTTCGATTTTCGATTTCAAGTGCCCACCCCTACACAACCCAAATCCCACAAATTACAAACACTAAACCAAACGAGTAGAGAACTCGAACAAACGGAGGAAATTCCCAAATTGCTCTCTAACTCACAAACTCATAAATTGATTTCACCAAATTGCCAAACTAATGAGCTATGAATTTGCCACACACTCATGACTCCAAACGGTGACCTCCACCCAAAACCAAAAGAGAGCATACTAATGGTGTTGGCACCCAAACTAAACTAACCCTAAGATCCTATTTATGGTGCATAAGACTTAGGTTACAATGAGAATCTTAATCATAATTGGAAGTAAATGCAAATCCTAATTAAATAGATCATGATAATGTTAGAGAGACTAGATGTGTAGACTAACTTTTATAAACTAAATAACATGGAAGTTGATGATTTGATTATTACTTAAGTGTTGATTAACGTGATTATTTCTCATTTGTGACACGTCATTTAGTTTGCAAATTTAGTCTACCTAACATTACTCAATAGGTAATTAACAAAATCTCATCACCAAGCAAGGAATCCAACCAAAAAGTCAAATTCAAACCCAAATAAGACACCAAAACAAAACAGGTAACACAAACAAAACAGGTAACACAAATCTAATTTTAGTATCATCCTAATTTTGAGCCGCAAGACCCAACATACAATATTCACAAATTGACAATTCAAAAGTGTGTACGTAGTACACTACGATATCTCGAGTAAGTTCATTTCTTAAAGCGTATATGCACATCTGGTAACATAAACCCATAAAAAATAAATGGGACAATTTCTTTTAGGTCGCAAAATATTTTGAACAAAAATGATAAATTAACATTTTTTTCTTTTTAGGATTGGGTATTCACCTTAATTGGAGAGAAACAATTGATTCTATTGACTTTACCAAAAGCTAAAGCTGTTTCAGTTTACCTATACTAGAAAATGAAATGATCATTCACCTCAAAATACGAATTATATTATTGATCTAAACTAAAATTCTAAAACGAAATATAGTTACAAGTGATGAATTACCCTGGTGATTAGGGCTCTCGGCATCAACCCACTGCGTCTCGAATTCAAACCTTCCCCCTCCCTTCCCCCTTCTTTTTCTAGCTCAGAATAGGAATATTGCTTGTAATAAAAAAAAAATGAAATACCACCACTTAGTATTACTGTCCAGTAAGATTCATCTTCACTTATAAGTGAGAGGTCTTAGTTTTGATTCTGATTAAAAGTAAATTTAAAATAGATTATTATGGCTATCTCATTGTGTGGCTTAACTCACTCTTCCACCTCATATTATGGATTATATCGTATGTATTTAAAAAAAAATAAAGCAAAATACATAATTTACATCTTATCAAATGATTGCAACAATATTCACCTTTAGGAAAAAACTTTCTTGCAACCAAATACACCATGTGAGTGGAATCATCCTACAGATTATTATGGCTATCTCATTGTGTGGCTTAACTCACTCTTCCACCTCATATTATGGATTATATCGTATGTATTTAAAAAAAATAAAGCAAAATACATAATTTACATCTATCAAATGCTGGCAACAATATTCACCTTTAGGAAAAAACTTTCTTGCAACCAAATACACCATGTGAGCGGAATCATCCTTTAAATAGATAGTTGTCATAGTTTAAAAGGGTAAATTGCAGTTTGACCCCCTAAACTGTTACCTTAGTTGAAATTGCCCCCCTGAACTATTTTTTTTTTTAAATTAACCCCCTGAACTATTTAAAATCAGTCAATTAACCCCTTGTCGTTAGATTTCCGTTGACTAATCCGTCAAATTCAAGGGCAAATTAGTCTTTTCATCATCAATTCTTACTTGTCAGTTATAACCAGAATAAAATAATGACACATTGACATGGAATATTTCAAAAACTTGTAGCATAGTAAGAAACATAAAGAAACGAAACGTTTACATAAAGACAATTTCATATGGTCATTAAACATTATTATATGTCCACAAGTCATAATTTTATGGCTTTTTAGCCAAAATGGTTCCTGAGATTTGCATAACACATAACTTTAGTCCCTGAGATTGAAAATCAATAGAAATGGTCCCTGAGATTGTCCACTATCCATTATTTTGGTCATTTCGTTAAAAAACTCTATTAAGTGGTCCCAAAGCTCATACTGGAAACTGGGATTTTTTGCCGGAAGTTTGGGCAATTTTCAAAGCTTGAAAGGTGACTGGTCGGAGGAAAAACTAGGAAACTCGCTGGAAACGGGGTAAACTTTAAACCTTCATAACTTCTTCAATACTCAACGAAATCGAGTGATTCAAAATCGCAAATCATACTTCTCAATGAGACAAAGAGAATGGTACCTTTCTCGACTGCTAACTCTTCGTGGTTTGGCTGAAAAAAGAGCTCGAACTTGGCTAACTTGATAAGACAAAGACAGCAAATTTCGAGCCATTTTCCGGCCAAAAAAGGGCGAGTTAGCCGTCGAGATAGCTACCATTCTCTTAATTTCGTTGAGAAGTATGATTTTCAGTTTTCAATCACTTGATTTCGTTGAGTGTTGAAGAAGATATGAATATTTAAAGTTTACCCAGTTTCCGACTAGTTTTCCAATTTTGCTATAGACCAGTCAACTTTCAGGCTATTTTTTGCCAAACCACAAAGATTTAGCCATTGAAAAGGTACCATTCTCTTCGTCTCGTCGAGAAGTATGATTTTTTTTTAATCACTCGATTTCGTTGAGTATTGAAGAAGTATGAACATTTAAAGTTTACCTAGTTTTTGGCGAGTTTTCTAGTTTTCCCGCTGACCAGTCACCTTTCAGGCTATTTCCCGGCCATCTCCGGAAACTATTGGGCTTCCAAATAGGTATAATCTTGTTCAACACTTTCCTATCTTCATTTTGATATATTATGGATTGAATTTGGTTAAGAAACGATTGAGTTACGAAGCTGTGAAAATTGCCCAAACTTCAGGCCAAAAATCTCAGTTTCCAGTATGAGCTCCGGGACCACTTAACAGAATTTTTAACGAAACGACCAAAATAATGGATGGTGGACAATCTCAGAGACCATTTCTATTGATTTTCAATCTCAAGGACCAAAGTTATGTGTTATGCAAATCTCAGAGATCATGTTGGCTAAAAAGTCAAAAAGTCTAATTTTATTGGTAGTTATAAGTGACATGGAAGAATTAATGATAAAAGACTAATTTGCCCTTGAATTTGACAGAATAATGGACGAAATATAATGACAATGAGTTAATTGGCTTATTTCAAATAGTTTAGGGGGTTAGTTTAGCAAAAAAATAGTTTAGGGAGTCAATTTCAACTAGAGTAAGAGTTTAGGGGGTCAAACGACAATTTACCCAATTTAAAAGGTAAATCATTCGTCTAATAAACACTTGTTGCGTGATAAATTAATGACAAAAAAATATGGTAAATTACATAGTAGCCCCTTAGGTTTGAGGTCTATTGCAACCCTATACAAAATCTTTAAAACATTTCACTTTCATACATCACGTACTATTTTATTTCAAAATAATACATCTGTTCCATTTTTCATCCTTTGATCCGTTAAGCACTATGTGATTGCCACATTTGTGCCATGTGGCAAAAAAAATAATTTTTTAATTTTTTTTTTTAAAAACCTAAATCTTCAACATAAAAAAAAAAAACTTAGAAAACCCAGATCTCATCACCCTACCCCTTCTTCTTCTTCTGGGTTGCAGGTTGGATTGGGTGAGGGAGGGAGGGAAGACGAAGTGGAGGTTGTGGGGAGGTGTGTTTTCAGCTTTTGGTTTTGGTTTTTTTTAATTATTTTTATTTAGAAGATTCAGGTTTTAAAAATAAAAATAAAAAATTGTTTTTTGCCACGTGGCACAAATGTGGCAGCTACGTCAGCGTTTAACGGATCAATTGATGGAAAATGTATCGGAGGTATTATTTTGAAATAAAATAGTACGTGAGGTATGAAAGTAAAATGTTTTAAAGATGTTGTATGGGGTTGTAATAGACCTCAAACCTGAAGGGCTACTATGTAATTTACCCAAAAAATAGGATAGTGTTTCACACATGCACTTTCACCTCCTACACACTTGTTAATTTTTTGTCGTTGATCATATTCAAATTATTCAATCCAATGACTAAAAATTAAAAATGGTGAGTTAAAGGTAAAATGGGTGTGGTTAGCAATACCCAAAAAATATCTCCACCCCGACCTCTTACGTCTCACCAAATTGGTTGATGTCTATTCGAAATCAGTTTGATTGCACCATAGGGTAGACCCAAAAAGGGAGAGACAAGAGAGGCTGAGAGGGGAAAGAGACTTATCTTTTTGGAGGTGGATTGTCTGCCCTCCCATTTTCATACTCTTCTCATCCCCTCGTGTTTGTGTGGTCACAATTAAGCCACGTCAACATTTTATATTGATTTTTTTATAAAAATAATAAAACAAAAAGTAATAGGAATATAAAATGTTGACGTGGCTTAACCATGACCACACAAAACAGGAGGTGATGGGAAGAGTATGGAAATGGAAGGGGGACAATCCAGCTCCTATCTTTTTTATAACTATAATATGTGCATGTGTGTGAGATGGTTAGGATGTATGTGAGGTAGTTAAGTTGGTTAAGAGTCTGTGGTGTAAAGTTGTGACAAGTGTCAACATCTTAAGAGTCTTATGTTAGCTTAGTAGCTAAGCAATGTAGCTAGATATATACACAATGTAATCAGTGTTAAAATGTTGTTGAAAAGAAAAGGAATAATACATATGTTTTCTTTCTCTCTCTATATCTCTTTCTTTCTCTCTGTTTACATGGTATCTTTCGCCTGAAAAGCTTCGGCTTGAAGGTTTCTCGATTTTGTTCTTCTGCTTCTGCTCAATACTCTGCATCAACGATCTGTCTTCTTCTTCTCGGGGTCTTGATTGCTCTCTGTGTCTTCGACTGGGTGCATCTTTCTCTTTGCACACCAAGTGTTTGTTATAATTCCTCTGAGAAATTCTTCATCTGGGTTTCTTCCTTCTTCGTCTGCAATGGTGACTTCTGCTCAACTGTAGATTCTTCAATCTCCTATCATGTCTCTCATATCAACAATTTCTTCTTTTGTGACTGTCAAACTGGATGATTCCAATTATCTAACTTGGAATTTCCAGATCGAATTGCTACTTGAATGCCATGGCCTTATGGGTTTTGTAGATGGGTCTCATCCATGTCCTGCTCGATTCAATGTACCTATTTCTAAGGGTTCATCTGTCCCTTCAAGTGATGTTTCATCTTCGAATGAAAGTGATGAATTCAAGGTTTGGAAAATGCACGATCGGGCATTGATGCAATTACTCACAGCTACTTTATCTCCTTCAGCAGTTTCTTGTGCAATCGGTAGTTCCAGCGCTCAGGATCTGTGGCAGTGTCTTAAAGAACAATTTTCGATTATCACTCGAGCAACGATCTTTCAGATGAAATCTGAATTACAAAACATCAAGAAAGGTACTTATTCGATTTCGATATATTTGCAACGCATTAAAGAAGCTTGTGATTATCTGTTTGCTGCTGGAGTTCAGTTCGATGATGATGATATTGTGATTTTGACCTTGAATGGTCTCTCCTCTGAATATAATACTCTGAGATCTATTATTCGAGGCCGTGAAAATGTCATTTCCATGAAAGATCTCCGATCTCAGTTACTTGTTGAGGAAGTAATGGTTGAAAGCATTCCCATTACACCTTTCTTGTCTGCTATGGTTGCTCGAAATAATGGCAGTGTCTCTAAACCTGAAGGTCATTTGACTAATACTCCTTATGGTGGTTCTTCTCAGTCTACATTTGATTCCTCTGGTACTTCTGTGTTCAAGCCAAACCACAGCAAGAACAAATACAAAGGGAAATTTTAGTATAATACTCAGTCTCGTTTTGGAAATTCCAAGTCCACTTATGGAAATTATAATGTGAATTCAGCTCCTGGCATCCTTGGTTCTTCTCCACCAAAGCAATAGGGTTTTTCTAGTAACTTTTGTCAAATTTGTGGCAAGTTTGAACACTTCGCTCTTACCTGCAGATTCCGGAATTCTGATAGTGCCATTTCTGAGGGTTGTCAAATATGTGGGAAGAAGAATCATAATGCTAAATATTATCATTTCAGGAACTCTAACCCTTCTACTCAAGCTCCAACTGCTTTGCATGTTTCTTCATCACAACATCATCAGCCAAGTGCTCCTCCTCATCAACTTTGGCTCACTGATTCTGGAGCATCCTCCCATATGACAGCTAACTTGAGTAATATGTCCCTGGCATCTCCATACCCTGCCGATGAAACCATTCAGACTGCGAGTGGTGCAGGTTTATCAATATCTCATATTGGTTCCTCCACTATTCATACTCCTTTAAAACCATTGCAATTGAATTCAGTTCTTTGTGTTCCTGGATTATCTCAGAACCTTTTATCTGTCGATAAATTGTACTTAGATAATCATTGTTGGTTGATAAATGATGCCTTTTGTTTTTGGATCCAGAACAAAGCCACAGGGAAGATTCTCTTTCAAGGAAAATACAGTAATGGATTGTATCCCATACCACTTCCAGCAAGAGTTCGAGCTATCTCTTCTCAGCCTCAAGCTGCCTATCTTGGCCGTCAAGTATCTTCTAGTCTTTGGCATAGTAGATTAGGTCACCCATCTAATTTTGTGATTTCTGTCATGTTAAAGAAGTGTAATATGTCTGTCTTACCTGATTCCTTGCCTGTAATGTGTCATACATGTCTAGAAGGAAAATTTTGTAAATTGCCCTTTGTTAAATCTGTGTCTAAGTCTCTCCACCCATTTGAAGTCATTCATAGTGATGTATGGGGTCCTTCTCCTTGTACTTCGATAGATGGTTTTCGGTACTATGTGACCTTCATTGATGAATGCACTAGGCATCGTTGGTTGTTTCCCATTCTTAATAAAAGTGATGTTTTCTCTACCTTTGTTGGTTTTTCTAATTTTGTCTCCAATCATTTTTCCACTTCCATTAAAACATTACAGAGTGATGGTGAAGGAGAATATCTTAGTAAATCTTTTCAAAAGGTTTTGTTGGACAAAGGAATCAAACATCAACTATCATGCCCTTACACACCTGAGCAAAACGGGTTAGCCAAAAGGAAGCATAGGCATATCATTGAAACTGCTATAACCCTATTACAAACAGCTTCCTTACCCCCAATTTTCTGGTATTTTGCTGTCCAAACTGCTGTTTACCTTATCAATCGAATGCCCTCACTTACACTTTATAATAAATCTCCTTTTGAACTATTGTTTAATGATATTCCAGATGTTCATCACCTAAGAATATTTGGTTGCTCAGTATTTCCGTTACTAAAACCATATAACAGTACCAAGTTACAACCCAAGACAATCAAATGCATTTTTCTAAGCTATGCTTCCAGTTACAAAGGTTTCATTTGCTATGACATTGTTCATACCCGGTTTTTATATTTCCAGACATGTAATGTTTGATGAGTCAGAATTTCCATATCTCACCTTGTCTGTTACATGTCTTGTCTCCATTAACTCCAAATCTACATCTGTACCCTCTTCACCATCTCCATTCATATTAGTCAATGGTACCAATCATATTGTGTCCCTCCCAAAATCTAGGACACCTATTATGCCAGAGACTATGGCACATCCATGTTCTAATCAACACAGTGATACTTCTACTCCATTACAGTCCATTATTGCATCAACAGGCCAACAATCCTCTTCTTCATTCCCTGTGGCTCCTGCGATTCCAAATGGGTCCTGTTCTGAGATCTTTCATGAGTCTACTACTACAACTTCGAGTGCTCCTGGTGTTGCCATACAACATGAATTTCAACCTGACAGATTGCATGTCCTTCTTCCTATTCCTTCTATGAACACTCATTATATGCAAACAAGAGCCAAAAATGGTATTTTGAAGAAGAAAGCTTTTCTTTCAGTGGTTCAAGATGCTGAATCAGTTGATCTCTCTCAAATGGAACCTGCCACCTATAAGTCTGCTCTAAAGCCTCCATTATGGTTTTCTGCTAGGGAAGAAGAGTTGGTTGCTCTTAAAACACAACATACTTGGTCGTTGGTCCCATTACCTCATAACAAGAATTTGGTAGGCTGCAAGTGGGTATTCAAGATTAAGAGACATGCTGATGGGACTATTTCCAGGTACAAAGCAAAGCTTGTTGCCAAAGGTTTTAACCAAGAAGAGGGTATTGACTATGGAGAAACTTTTAGTCCAGTTGTCAAACCTACAACTGTGAGGTTGGTCATAGCCTTGGCAGCAAATTTTGGGTGGTCTTTGCGTCAACTCGATGTGAAGAATGCATTTCTTCGTGGCATTCTTAATGAGGAAGTGTATATGTCCCAGCCACTAGGGTTTAGTGATCCACATAATCCTACACATGTTTGCAGATTGCATAAGTCTTTGTATGGCTTAAAACAAGCCCCGAGAGCATGGAATGAGAGGTTCACATATTTTCCTCCTTCTTTGGGGTTCCTTTCAACATATTCTGATCCGTCTTTATTTGTCAAGCATGATGGACATTCTGTGGTCATTCTCTTCCTTTATGTGGATGATATTATCATCACAGGGAGTAATTTTGTACCTATTGCTGCAGTGATTAAAGCTTTGACTGAGGAATTGGGATCCAAATCACACAGAATGCAAGTGGAATGTTTCTCTCTTAGTCTAAATATGTGTCTGATTTGTTGGTTAAAGCTGACATGGTCCATTCTAAACCGTGCTCAACACCTTGTTTACCATATAATAGGTTATTGAAAGATGATGGACATCCTTTCAATAATCCTTCTCTCTATAGAAGCATTATGGGTGCTCTTCAATATCTCACTTTCACCAGGCCCGATATCTCTTTCTCGGTTCATCAGGTTTGTCAATTGATGCACTGTCCTATGGACTCTCATTATGCTGCTGTGAAGAGGATTCTTAGATATTTAAAAGGTACTATAGACCTTGGCATTCAGTTTAGCAAATGAGACTTGAATCTTCATGCATTCATTGATACTGATTGGGCTGGAGACCCTAATGACAGAAGGTCTACTACTGGTTTAGTTGTGTTTCTCAGGCCAAATCCCATTTCTTGGTCGTCCAAGAAATAGAATACAGTTTCTCGTTCATCTACAGAAGCTGAATACCGAGCACTCTCAAGTACTTTTGCAGAAATTGATTGGATCAAACAGATTCTTCACTTTATGAAAGTTGATGTTCCTTGTCCGACAACCCTATATTGTGATAATCTTTCTGCTATAGCCCTTGCATACAATCCCGTCATGCATCAGCGGACCAAACATATTGAGGTTGATGTTCATTTTGTCCACGAAAGGGTGGCAAAGAAGCTTCTGCAAGTGCACTTTGTTTCCTCAAATGAGCAGTTTGCTGATATCCTTACAAAGGGTTTGTCTACTCCTCTATATCAAACACACTGCTACAATCTCAAACTTGGCAAGCTACACTCTGAGATTGAGGGAGGATGATAACTATAATATGTGCATGTGTGTGAGATGGTTAGGATGTATGTGAGGTAGTTAAGTTGGTTAAGAGTCTATGGTGTAAGGTTGTGACAAGTGTCAACATCTTAAGAGTCTTATGTTAGCTTAGTAGCTAAGCAATGTAGCGATATATATACACAATGTAATCAGTGTTAAAATGTTGTTGAAAAGAAAAGGAATAATACATATGTTTTCTTTCTCTCTCTGTTTACACTTTTTACCCTCAACTCTATGCTTTATCAAATCGATAGATAGGTAATATTCTCGGTCACTTTATATTGAACTTTGGATTGATATTCTGTAGCCATGAAAATAGTAGGTTACTTGAAAGTATCGGTGCAATTTCATTTACTTTTCAAAGGGAAATTTGAATTGTGTAAAAATAAAACCACATGCAATACAGTTGAAACCTAAAACCTCCTAATCTCTTATTGGCATATGAGGTGATAATCACAGCCCCATAAACCATTCTGCTGAGTAACGATAGCTAATCTCTTATTTGACCATTCTGTGATTAACGGAGTAGGATTCTCTCTCCTCTTTTTTCCTCTCACCTTCCATCCCCTCCTATTTGAACGGTCACGGTTAAGTCATACCAACATCTTATATTAATTTTTTATAGGAAGCGAAAGAAAAAAAAAAAAAAGAATGTGAGAGAAGTGGATGAAATAGGATGGAAAGAGAAATGAAGAGAATCTTAGCCCCAGTTTGGGGTTGAGGTGATTTTAAAAAAAGCTGCTGTGAAAAAAAGCTGGGAGTGTTTTTGGTGTTTGGTAAACTAAAAAAAAAAGGCTTATTTTGGAAGCTGCTATGAGAATAAGCTGAAATCAAAGGAAAAAGCTGAAGCTGCCATTTGTAGCTTTGGAAAACTGGTTTTTTTTCAAAGCACACAGAACTACGGTGCTCCTTTAATGAAAAGACCCACTATCAGACTTCTTTTTTTTCCAAAAGCACTTTTACAAAAAAGTTTACCAAACACTCTGCTGATTTATTTCACAGCCGCTTATTCTCACAGCACAGCCGCTTATTCTCACAGCAGTTTTTTTTCAAAGCACAGCAATACCAAACCAGCCCTTAGTCCATGACACATGAGCCTTAAGGCTGAACTTTTGGCCCTTGTAAAGTTTTAGGTGTCAGCCTGATTTCACTTTAACCTATACATATATATATAGTCTAACTGCAATTGTTTATATGCCGACATGTTGTCGTTAATGCAATCAAATCAAATACATCATCGACATCGTTATTGCTGATATCGTTGATGCTGCAGACATAGACTATATTTTGTCTACAAGTATTGTTAACCACGACGATCCGAATTGCTTCATCCAACCGCAACACCTTGCATTCCTATCACTCACGCTGTCAAACTCGACGCCATTTCTTTAGTTGATCGATACAAAATTCCAATACAATAATAAATCAAGTATCAGCATGTGTAAGTCTTTGTTCCTCACTCTGTCATGAAGGCGGTGTAGTCAAATTAACATTTGAAAGAATTTTAATAGACTTTAGAATTAGTGTGTAGTCAATTAGAATTTTAAAATATTTTGAAATCATGCTTTAGTCAAAGTAGGATTTCATAGAATTTCAAAGAATATATCTAAATTCATATGTAGTCAATTATAATTTTAAAAGACTTTTAGGATAGTCCATAAAAATCTGAAGAATCCTATCTCCACTCCTAGGATTTCTTTTCAAGCTTTTATCTTCTGTTCAACGATTCTACTTTCATAAACGTTGCCTTCTTCTTGGCTTTAGGACTTGGACTTGATCAATCAAACAGCAGCAAGTTAAGCAAGGATAAAAAGAGAAAAGCTTGTCTATGAGGTATCAAAATGGTCACATGGTGCCTCTGAAGTGTTACAGTCATGAAAATAATAGGGCACCTTCTAAAAGTTGCGTCTGAAAAGGAACCAGGGGAAAGTGAGGATGGAACAGACCTTAAACCAGTCATCTAATGCCACCGGCCAAAGAACTACTAGAAGGCATAGGAAAATTAAGAATCCATCTCGACTACATGTTCCGGAGAATAGTGTTTCTAACAATAGAAGTGGGAGTGACCTCGCCAAACTAAATTCTGCAAAAACTCAGCTTGCAAAGCTACCTTAATTCGAGAAGATGCATTTTGCAAGAGATGCTCGTGTTGCGTCTGTTACAAGTTTGATGAAAAGGACGTAGGGGACTTGATGAGAGTTTTATTGTATATCTTCTGGTATTGGAAATGATCAGTCTCCCACTATTTGGTAATTATATATATTTATATGTAGATGAAATTGTAGCAATGGTCCTTCAACTTTAATCCAATTGAAGCAATGATTCCTCAACTTTATTTTCATGACCATTAGTCTCTCAACTCGTCAAAATATGCAGCTATGGTCCTTTTCGTTAACACTGTCAATAAATCCGTTAAATACAATCACGTGCGTGGCACATGAAACTGATTGTAGGGGTAATTAAGGAAACATTGTTTCCCGTGGGTTGAAGTCGATACAAGGGGATGGGAAACCAAGCAAGACTAGATTTACATGGATTTGTGGATCAAAGTTCTAGGACACAAGCTTCTGCAAAGATGGAAAGACGATGGAGGCTTTGAAATAGACGATATTGGTGCTTGTTTTTTTTATGTTCATGGACCAAGAAGGCCTCGATTAGTTGATGTTACCATATGTCTTCTCCTTATCGGCAGTGGCTTCCAAATCGTCCATTTTGCTCTTAAGGTTAAGTGAATTGCCTGCTCCTCCATGCCTTCTCCTCTATACCAGTCTATACCAGTGAAGCAAAGCTCTCCATACCACATCGTCATACCTGCTTCGAATTCACCGATATTTTGCACCAAACTGGTTAGTTTCTGCTGTTATCTTCCTTCACTAAAGGCTGATTATTGCAATACATGGTGGGAATTTGAGGAATGTGAGGATGGACATGGAGGAAGTTTTAATTGGGGATGGGAGGAAGTTTCAATTGGGGATGGGTTCGGCGTTCGATAGAATTCAACCCACAAGAAATATTATTGTTTTCCTAATTGCCCCTACAATCAGTCTAATGTGCGACGCACTTGAATGAATTTAACGGAACTATTGACGGTGTTAACGAAAATGACCATAACTGCACATTTTGACGAATTTGGACCAATGGTCAAGAAAATAAAGTTGAAGGACCTAAAATTAAAGTTGAGGGATCATTGCTACAATTTTCTCTTATATGTATGTATGTATATGTTTATGTTCCTTTCAAATTGTGCACTGGGAAAAAAAAAATCATTTTATGTTGTAGGAGAATTAAATCCTAAGAAATCCATGAAAAAAATAATTCATAGAAATCTACAAATAGAAATCCACATAAATATGCCAAAATCATATCAGATTGTAGAGTCTATTAAAATCATTTAAAATCTCACTTAAAAAAGTTAGTTAAAATTCTTTAAAATTCAAATTGACTACACTCCCCCAGTTTACAAAACTAAACCTAAATCAACAACTTTCACTTCCTCCCTCATATTTTTTTTTCATACAATTAAACCTCTGTGGATTTGATATAGAGTCAAAAGAGGTTTTTGGGTTTTTTACCCAAAGATGAGACTAAAGACTCAAAAGACTTGATGATATTTTGCACAAATCAGTGCAGGCCTTTGTACGCAAGGTTTATTCCTCATTTTAGATTTTAATTATTTTTTAGTTTTTATTTTTTATGTTTTTTTTAATGTTAATTAAAATCCACGTAAGCATCTATATCACTTAATGATTAAATGAAGACCTTGGACACTATGTAATCTAACGGCTAAAAAAAAAAGTTAAAATGTTTATCAAAACTTTGTTCCTTAATCCTATCCCATAATATATGTAGTTTCTTCGTCCAAATCTCTATGTAATGTTCTTTACTTTAAACTTTTATAAACTAATTTGAACTCAAATATTTGGCCAAAATACTTGAGTATTCATTTTAACATCCTCCCACTTGAGCATAAGCTGAAAGTGTTGCACAAATTTTTGAAATCGTTATATGAAAGCAATCACTAAGTCTCAAAAAAAACAAATCTAAGATATACAAAAAATAATGAAAACAAGTGTATTTTTCTTTTTAAATATAAAAAGTTTATCAATAAATAACAATGGCTCCTCACATGCTCTTGCTTAGCTAATATTTTTGTTTTTTTTTGTTAATTACAGTAACCCCAAGCTTGAGTGACATTACAAACTGATCTCATCCAATAAACATTGCAATTTCATACACAAAGTCAAATTCAATGCAATGTCAGATTTTTGTTCATCAATTCGTTAAATGATGACTTGACAAGCCTTAAATCCACATTTATGCTCATGTATATGTCTTCTTTTTTTTAAATAATAATGAAAATAAAAGGACTACAATAAATGTAAAGTAACAATTCTCAAAGGGTTAAGAATCATTTTTAAGAGAGCAAACTAGGTAGACCAAAATTTGCAGACCAAATGATGTATCACTAATAAGAAATAAACGCATAAATCAACACTTAAATAATAATCCAATCATCAACTTGCTTGTCATATTTAGTTTACAAATTAGTCTCCCAACATTATCCTTTTTTAAAATTCCACATAAGAAAGAAAAAAAAGAAATTAGAAGGTTGTCGTTTTTCTTATTTAATTAGGAATGTGATTCTGTAAATCCTAGTAGGTTATGTATAGGAATTCTATGAGATCTAAAAGATCATAAGGCATGAGGAGTATTAATACAAAATTCTACAAGCCTTTCTTTTCTCTCATTTTTTTCTCTGTCGATTTCCCTTTCCTCTTTCTCCCAAAAATAGCCTATAACATGTTTTCAACATGCTCTTAATGCCATACTCTAAAGAGAGTTTGTCCATCTTCAATTAGAGGAGTATTATGTTTCAATCATTCTTACTATGATTAACTTTTTATTTTATTAAATTGATCTACTTGTTATTACTTTAAGTACTCCTTGTTTCAATGTTTATGTTGGACGTGATGCAACTCAATGAAGAAGGAGCTCTGGAGTTGTAGGTGATTTTTCTACAAATCCTTTCACAATCTTCATCATCAATCAAGTACCTTTTAAAACATGGTTTTAATTTCAATGTTCTAATTAGCCTTTATTACATGAAACATTCACCATGATGCATTAACCATAATATTACGCTTTTCGAATTATAGATTCGGCTTATATTATTTTTTGCAATTATGTTATATTATAAGTATGGTGATTGAAATATCTGTGAATAAGAGAAGAATTGAAAATGACAATCCCAAGAGAACTTGGAGCTCCTCAACCAGATTATGGTAAGTTTAGACCTTAAACTATGCTTGTGGATTGTGATTTGGTTGGGGTCGTGGGTTTTAGGGATTATTGTATGTTTGGAGTTTATATGTATGAGTATTTTATTGTGCAATATGCTGTTTGAGAGTGCTTTTCAGGTTGTATTTGGGATCTCAGGATATAAAAGAAACTTGTGGTCTCTGTGTGCTTGTCCGTGTGCATTTGTTTGACTGTTTGTTGGGTTAAAGGGGTTTAGCGAGGTTAGTGAGGTAGGGTTCTATGTGTGGCTGTATGTAGCTTTTTGGAAGGTATATTTTCATTGTGAAGTAGAGACAAAGCAACACCCTTAAAAAACAGAGCTACCACACTACAAAGAGCAATTATAATAATCACATGTGGATTAAACTATAACTAAGCCTGATTAAATTATGTTGCATTGGGGGTTTATGCTAGTCTTGTATATATGTTAGTGAAATTGTTTGGGTTAATATTTGAACATTAGGCTGCCAATGTGAGGAAGCCCAGAGATGGCAATTAAAAGAAGACGTGCCCGAAGCTTGGCACCTGGCCTAGAGATAAATTGGCGCCTCCCCATTAATGCATAGATCATGTGTCTATGATTTAAATGTCAAGTGATGAAGACCAACTCACAATCAGCTAAAAAACACTTTTTAGTGGCAATACAAGTAAAAATATGATGAGTCACTACCCTCAAAATGCTTTCGGGCAAGAGCAAGGTCACAGCAGTCGGGCTAATTGGTCTATAAAAGGAGGAAGAGGCCCTAGAGATAAGGACATTCAACCAATCAAACAAACAAACATACAAACTCTGCTCTCAAGCCAGATTTGCACCCAAAAGCTATATCAGCCCAGATCTCAGATCTTTTTTTAGCAACAAGCTATCTCTTGTTTTTTTTAGTTACAAGCTATCTCTTGTTTAGATCTCCTTAGAAAGCCTATCTTTCCCTAGTTTAAAAGCTCTGCTACCTCCCTTAGTGGCGTAGTATCGATTCCCACGTGTAAACCTATTTACCATCCATCCCTTTCCAGCATACAAACCTCTGTAAACTCAAAGAGAAGTGGCTACAAAAGGTTCAACCTTGACAAACAAAGTGAAATCTTGCCCGACTTCCTTGTGTTTGTACTTACATTTGTTGATCTATTACGTAATGCATTCTCCAGTATGTATTCAAGTCATATTCACCTGTTTTCCTACTTTAAAAGTCTCATTTGCATCTAGATCTGGTTAGTTTAATGGATATGTTATCATTAAAATCAATCAAGAACCAAGCAAACGGCTAAATGGCTTAATGGTGATATGGACTCCCTTCAAGACTATGAACTAAAAGTCCTTTGTCACAATGCAAGAAAAAGAACTTAATGTGGACTTAACCCATCCACGACAATCCTTTAATAACAAGAAGTCCGAGTAACTTGGGGCGCAAGTAATCGACTAAAATACACTTGTTCTACATCGACTATACTGAGATAGCAGTGGCACGCCTAGCACTTACTTAGTTTTGATTGCGAGCTTCAAGGCCTACACCTAAGGCCCAACAAATGCACCTTTCAGAACTAACTTTATCCTCTTCTTGTAGCAAAGCAACAAGCAGGAGCCCGACTACACGTCCAAAGTGCCAATCCCTTGGGGAGCTGTGCTGAGTTGCCGAGGATCCTTCCCCATGGAAATCTTTGCATACCAATAGAAATCACACTAATCCATCTCTAATTTCTAATTTTCTATGCTACATTTTTAATTCCTATGTTGCATTTGATTGTGTGCTTTTGTAGATGATGTTGATATCTTCACTTTTAAGGTAGTGCATGGTGATGAACTAAGACAATTTGATAAAGATGGTCTCAAGTGGGAATATAGAGGTGGTGCATACAAATGGTTTGACTTTTGGTTGGACTGTCAACAGGCGTCTATTATTGAATTCAATTCACCCGACCCGATAGTACCCATTTTTGGAACGTCCATGAACGTCCATGAACGTACGAGAGGAAGATGAACATGCTCCAAGTAGGCTTTTTTCTACTTCTTATATCTTATAGTTATAATAGCTCCGTGGATCCGCCATTCGAGCGATGGTAAGGTCTATGTTATAGAGTATATAACTTCAATCATAAGGATCAATTTCTAATCGCATAGCTTCATAATAATCTTGTAAAGCTTCTGCATAATTTCCTTCGGATTGAGCTGACATCTGTTACGGTCGTTATTCGATTAAATAAATCTATGTTTCAAATAATAAAGTCAGGTAAAGCTAACATAGGTGTAGTAGTCTCCCGCTTCACTTCGTTCAGCACCTCAAAAGCCAGGACCTCCCCTACAGTATCGTTACAGCAGTAAAGTTTAACCACCAAGTTCAAGATGGATTGGTGTGGGTCCTCTACGCCTAGTCGGCTCAAAGAGTCTATGTTCTATACTAAAAGACTACTTCGTGGAATTACATCGATCTTTGATTTGAAGAATAAGGCCTACGAGCTCTCTGTTGATGTTGTGTGAGTTTCTACAGGACCTAAATTATCAACCATTGGGGTGAGAAGCATATTTTATTTGGTCAAGAAGTACGAATACGAAGGCAACTTCAGGTCAAGAGAAACTTTAACTTTGAGCAGCCATGAGGTAGATCGGCCGCTACTCCTCCGATACAAAAATAATTATGCATCATTCTCATGCCGGTGGCAGCTTCGAATAGATCAGCTAGGCGGTACTCTGCCTTGTATTGACGTTGCTTGGAATAGGGAAGAAGGAAGGGCTTACACCAACCACGATGGGATTGGAAAAGGTCGGGCAACAGGTGTCGTTAACCAAACTTCCATCTGGAATTTGATTAGAGGCGGTAGTTTACCCTATGGCGGATGTCAACGGTTCGAGTCCGCTTATCTCCAACTCACAAATTTAACCGATACAAAGATATATGATAGCACATGTCAATGCTAGAATAAAGAAGTGAGAGAAAGTGGATTATGCCCTTTTCATGTGGTAAACTTCAAGACAAAAAATTGGTTGAGTTATTAGACGATGCAGTAGTGTTACAAGCTGTATATTCCCTTCCACCTACAAGTCGTATAATTATATTGGCAAGTGTTATTGACACTCCAAAAATCTCATTTTATACTCCTCACAAGTGTATTTTTCTTTCTAAATATAGAAAGTTTGGAGTGTAAAATAAGAAATTTAGAGTGCTAATAACAATTGCCATTATATTATAATTTACTATTTTACTAAACTCATCATCAAGTTCAGAGGTTGGAATTGGATACTTTTTTGAGTTATGAGGTAGTGTATTTTGAGGTTGTGAGATCGTAAATTAAAATTATGAGATTAACAATTTGAAGTTGAATTTTCTTATAAATTGACAGGTTTAAAAACTATAGCATTTACAAACCATACCCCAACATTGGTTCTAAGCTGTTGCGGTTCAATTGTGGTTTGGAATTTAGGCAAAACCGCAGCGTGCGGCTTAGTACGCAATTTACATCCAAAACCAAACTAATCCAACCCACGCCTAGCCCTAGTTCAAGCGGAGCTAGAGAAAAAGAGGGAAGAGAATCCTACTCCTATAGAGTATGCACACAACCTCAAAAATCCAAGTAGGCCATGACTTCTCCATGTTTTTTTCTTACCCTTCGCTTCAGCATTCAGCAAGATTTTATCAAATCTCTTTTTTTGGGAGGAATTAAATTCACTAACATTTTAGATTATGCATCCTAGTATCTAACTATTCTTCTCTAAATACATCCCACATACCTCATGTGGCCAGATCAATCAAGTCAAACGCCTAGTGAAATGCCAAAAAGAGCATTGGTGGCCTCACAACTTTCAATCTTCAACAAGGCTTCATGTAACACATTTATCCCCTTCAACTGGAGGTGTAAGCCGCAGCCTTTTTGCAGCACGTTGCTCTAGCGATTCGGGCATCAGAACATCATCAGGCGGCGGACTATCAGCCATTTGAACATCATCACATGAGACAGTCCTGTTGTCTACCATATCGGAGTCTTGATCCATTTGTATGTCAGGATTTTCTTGGCACGAGGGAATTGGAGCTGCTTCCTGCACCATATCATGGTCTTGAGAAGCACCATTTTTGTTGCCATCCTGCACCTTATCATGGTTTTGAGAGCCTCCAGTTTCGTCAACATCCTGCACCTTTTCATGGTCTTGAGAGCCTCCATTTTCGTCACCATCCTGCACCTTATCATGGTCTTGAGAGCCTCCATTTTCGTCACCATCCTGCACCTTATCATGGCCTTGAGAGCCTCCATTTTCATTGACATCCTGCACCAGATCATGGTCTTGAGAACCTCCATTTTCGTAGCCATCATGCTCCTTATCATGGTCTCGAGAACCTCCATTTTCTTTGCCATCCTGCTCCTTATCATGGTCATGAGAGCCTCTACTTTTGCTGCCATCCTGCACCTTATCATGGTCTTGAGAAGCTTCATTTACATTGCCATCATGCACCTTATCATGGTCTTGAAAACCCATATTTTCATCGGCATCCTGCACTACATCATGGTCTTGAGAACCTCCACTTTTTCCATCAATCTTACCATGGTCTTCAGAACCTCCATTTTTGTTGCCATCATGCCCCTTATCATGTTCTTGACAGCTTTCGTTGCCATCAGGGCCTTGAGAATCTCCACTTTCATTCCCGTCATACACCTTATCATGATCTTGAGAACCTTCCAATTCTATAATGGAAGCGCCCTGCATCTTGCCCGGAGCAGAAACAAGGAAATCTGTTAAACGTGTGACGTTTTCCACTGATTGAGAATGGTTTACATCCATTTTTTCTTTCTGGCTCAGACCCAAACCTTCCCCAACTGGATAATCCTCAATGACCTCTATATCTTCAGCGTGGTCAGAGACACACATAGATAGTTTAGGGGATGAATCGGTGTTTTCATTTTCCGTTTGTGCCAAGTCAAAGGAAGTCTCAACGCCATAAGCTCTTGATGTATACGGAATGTCACAAGTTTGAGATGTAATTCCAGTTATTTGCTGAAAACCAGTCTCTCCTGTAGGCAAAAAAGCAAACTGCTCTCCAGTTTTGGTGTCTTCCTGTTATGAAACAAATGGTTAAGTGCAAGTATTGCAGTCTCTTAAATGAAATCATGTAAAACAGGTATCCCTTTATAATATGTTTTTCTTTTGTCCTATACAGTTCTTTGCCCATAACAGAACCCAAAAAAAAGTGTACCGGCCTGTATCACAGGTCTACATAAATCAAGGATTTCTGAATAATGACAGAAATGATTCTCAAAGCATTTATTGGTTAAAAGAAAATTAAAATAATAGATATATGGAGCATTGATCCTTGAATTGAAAATATGTGAGTAATGGTTTTTGAACTTGTCACAACTTGGACAAATGATCCTTTTGGGTAACTCCATTAGAACTTCCATCCCTTAACTCCTTATAAAATGTTTTACCCAAAAGGACCATTGCTACACGTTGTAACATGTTTCGGGACCAATACTAACAGGTTTTTAGTTTGGGGACCAAGGCTCCAATTGGGTGTCAGACTAATACTCCAATTTCTCATAAAAAAAAAAGGAAGATCATTTTAAAGTAATTTTTAAGCAAGAGATAAAAAGAAAACCTATAACATGGCCCTTCCAATACCTCTCTCTCCCAAACACACACATGCACTAAAAAGCAACACCCAAAAGAACTTCAAAACAGCCTCAAAAGTCAACACTAGTCATGCTCATGCTTTTCAATCCCAACTATCTCATAGTAAAACATATACTGTTCCAAACAGAACAAGATGAGTAATGTTACCTCCAACAGTGGTACAGCTCCATTAAGACGGCAAAAAGATGACTTTTGGTCAAATGATTGATATTCTCCAAATAGTGAATTTGGGGTGGCTCCTGGCTCAAAAAGTTCCTGGATAACAAAGCCTGCATCTTTAACGCACTCAGAACTCCTTAGAGAAGTTGAGGATAACAGAGTAATTTCAATCCCCTGGCCTGCTTGAGAACTTGACATATTTTCTTGACAAGCTATAGCAGGACCACATCTTCCTGAAAAAGATTGCACACCAGTTTCATGCTTGTTACATTCTGGAAACTTAGCCTGGTCTTCATCACTGGAAGCCGCTGAAGAGACTCCCCGACAACGATCTTCAAGGAGCTCAAAAATTAACCTTTGAATAAGAGTACGCTTCAGAGATGCCTCGGACGGAAGAAACCAATTTGCATTAAGCTGGCAACAGAAATTGTGATTATATATAACAAAAACTTGAAACATAAAGCATGCAATTAAATTACAGGAGGATCATATTTAAAAGGCAACAAGAAATAATGGGAAAAGGGTACATGAGTTTTAAGCACAGAAACCCCATTTAAAGTTCCAACATTTGCATGTAATATCTGTTTCGGTCCCAATTCATTATTAGGCAACAGAACCCAAAAGACTTTCTATTTGAGAAAAAGAAAATCCTACAATCTTCGGACGTGATGCATGCTAGAATCTGTAAAGCAACATACTAACACAGATATGTATGCAGAAGCATTCAAACACTTGGCATTAAGGACTTTCAAGAATTCAAATATACACCAAGTAATTGTTGATATGTTTGACTTTTCATCCACCAATTAATAGGAATACATGCAAATGAAGGCTTAAAGTATGCTATCTTAGTTGGGTTTTCATCCAGCAGTTAATAGAAAGTAAGTGCTCTCAGTCATTTGTCTTTTAAACCATGAGATTTGCATCCAATGGCTTTGAATGTGCTTTGTTTCCTCTTAAATTGCTTAGTGATTGGACACTCCTCCATATGTATGCAACAAATTAATAATACAAACGAACAAGAGAACAATATTTGATTTTCCCCTCAGAATGGCTTCCAACAAGCATTCACAAGCATCACCCTAATTTGTAAAAAAAAACAACGTACGTACACAACCCGGTGGTGGGCGGAACAATTTTAAATATTAAACATTAGGGTTGAATATCAGATATATAAAATTCACATGCCACATCAAGAATTTCAACAAAGTAAACGGTAAAATTTAAAAGACTTGGTTAAATTAAGCAAAAACAAAAGACAAAGTAGACCACTTACAAAGTTGGAAAACTTGGTTATTTTGAAAGGGCTGAAATGAACAGGAGCATCTGCCAAAAAGAGCTCCAAATAGTGGAGTAAAAACAGGCCACAATCGAATGAATTTTCCTGTTGCGGTAGCTAATAAGAACATGAACCAGTGTCAGAAGCTAAGAGTAACATCAGGAAAAACTATTCAAAACTTCTTTATCTAAAACCACACCTAAAAATGAGGAAGCAAATGATAAAACTTTAAAGTGACAAAAATTATCTCACGAACAAAGAGAGCATATATCTATTGCAGCAACACAAAGACAGAATGATCACAAATGAAGATGCACACGTGCATCTTAGCAATTCCATACATCTGATATTTATTTATAAAAAATTAGACCAAAAGGAGAAGAACATTTTAGTAGGTTTTATTGTTAAAAAAATTATCAATTTACCATACTGTATCTAGAACCTAACCTATAATGGTTTAGTGCATATATTTAATACCAGGCAATCAAAATAATTCGGCCCCATAAAAATAAAAGACAATCTTAATATCCACAAATTTCTTTATATATGTTTCTTTGAAAAAAAAAAAGGTGGTTTCAAGATAGTAATGCCCTTCACTTAGAAAACAACCTACATGGAACGACTACACCGCCACTTGCCATCCCGTGCCAATGAAACAAGGACATTGGACAAAAAACTTACACAAGTAGTAGCACTTTTTAATAAGACAAGAACGGTAGCATTTATATATGATAAATCAAATTATCTCTACTTCAGTGTCCTATGAAATCATTCTTCCATGTGGCCTACTAAACCACAAGGGTAGTAAGCATACACAACAATATGATCATAAAACTCAAATATACCCAACTAATTCAGGTTCTTTATTGTTTTCCCTCTCTAAAACTGTTTCACTAGACTGGAGCAATACCTCAAGTGGGACAAACCGCAGGTTGTGAAACTTTGATGAGATTTCTTCAGATGTCTCCTTTTTCCTTTCTTTCCACTCTTCCCACAGATAACTATCATTTCAAGATCAAATTTTGAAGTCACAATTTAGAAACACACAAAATCAAACCATCAAACAGAAACACACAAAATCCAATATTATCCCATTAAAAAACTAGACAACCCATATCTACTGACTTGACAATTGTCCATCCTCCCAAAAAAATAACAAACTTCAACCTAACTTAACGCTTGTATTATTGATCCCATGGTTATCTATATCACAATAACCACACTATTTCTAATGTCATTAAGTTTTCATATAATTAATAACAAGAGTCAAGAGATTATGTGGTTAGAATAGTATTAAAAGGATATTGTGCGTGTCCAAGGTCAAACATTTCAATTGATTTAAAATTGTCATTATTCTACCAATCAAAGGGAAGTTACAAGTGAAATGACACTCTTTCTTATAGTTAATATTTTGTCCAAAGTAGATCCTGTCACATAAATTTCATATTTTGTTCTTTTTCCTCCTTTGGTATATTGGAAGCATCTAACCCAAATTCTCCAATATCTCACCCACTTTTACAGCTTCAACCAAAATCCCAACTGGCTATTCACTTCTTAAAAGTCAAACTTTGCATGAGAATACATGAATAGTTAGAGAAATCCGAAAAGGAAGAACTTCAATAAAATTAACTTTAATAGCAAATAGATACCTTTGAATTAGATTTTTCAGACCCGTATGACTTCCTTTGATAGAATCCATGTGTAAAATACAAGGTACTTTAAGTAAATTTCCTGAGTCTCCACCTGAACATAGCAAAAGTACATAAATGACAGGACGAATAATAGTTGAGATGCGCATTGCACAATCAAAGAAAAAGTTACCATTATGTTTAGGCACTTCACCAAGATGGCATATGACTATTAGGCTCCAGTGTAGACTGACATTAAAAAGCACAAAAGCCACGTATCAGCACTCCAGAAAATTGAGCATATTACAAAAGTCAAAAAGTTCGGTCAAAGGGTCATACTTGAAGTTTATAGGAATGAAGATGTAATCCTTTTCAAATAAATCCACTTTCCTCGTCCATTTACGAACTCGTTCAAAAGCAGCTCTGCCATCAGAAACACTGGATGGATCTTTGTCCAGGTCAGCCAGCTTCCGAAAGAAAAAACTATTGAAAAAGTGGTACCTAAGCCGTTTCTCAGGTTGAATCTGATTCTTCAGATACCTGTCAATAGAGTACATTTTAGCAGGTGAATTATGAAACAAATTCAAAACCTACAATCACATTATAATTCTAATTGCTAATAAAGGCAATAGCAATTAGCATTAGCTTTGTCGGGCCTTAGCATTGTCTTTTGGTAATAGCAATTATAATTTATTACATTTTCAAATGCTGTTTCAAACTTCAAAGTATTAGTATTTCAATGAACTTAAATCATTACATTATGGACTCTAATTATCTTGTCTTTAAATTCATTAACGGTTCATAAAATGCAGAAACATCAAAATTAAGAGTTTCTCAACGCTTTCATCTACGATTCCCATGACCTATATACCAATTTACCTGAAATATATTATTTATTTATATAGTCAGGCAAAAAACGTATAGCAATTTAAAAGTTCCTATAAAGCAAACCCAAGGGTTTTGTTGAGGATGGCGAGGATATTGATGGTAGAGAAGATTGATCCAGTGTGGGACTAACCAGATGAAAGAATTACAAAGTAAAGATAAATTTCTGAAAGTAAGGACTCGTTTGATACCCATGTCGTTTTCTAGTTTTAGGATTCATATTTTCTTCATAGAGGAAGAAATCTATATGGAGGAATAAGGAATGAAGAAGGGTGGAGGAAGGGAGGAGAGAGAAATGAAGATCAAAGTAGCAATAATTATAAAAGAAAACATACTACAATCGTTTTCAGTTTTTTGTTTTTGATTTTCACTGTGTACTTTGTTCCACTTTTTTCCGACCATCCTTCCTCTACCCTTGCTCATCCCATTTTTCATTGTCTTTCACCTATATTCCTAACAAAAAAGTGAAAACTAAGTTGCTCAACCTGAAAATAAAACGGTTATCAAACTGGCCAAGTTGCTTAACTTGCTTTATTTGCTGACCCCTAACAACGAAATGATTATTAGTATGTGATTATAGGCATTTGTTTATATTAAGGTATGCAAGAGTCACTTGAACACAAATAAATACTAAATTAGCTTTATTTATTAGTAAAATCATGAATTTAATAGTAGTTATATTTTCCTTTTGAATGATTAAGAACTATGCAATTAAAAAATATATATAGCTATACAAAACCATTTACCTTAACAAACACACAAAGTTCTCATATCTCATGTGTGAGAATTTTGACATTAAACTCTTATTAATAAAACTAACAAAACCAAGTCCCAGAAATAGATGTCGTCCATAATGGAACTAAATATTCAGAACCCCAAACATGCAAGTTTTTAATATCAAGAATATAAATTATGCATGTGACCGTATCCACGCAAGCTTACTTGATATAGAAGTCAATAATTGTATCATTAATAAATGTCTCTGGCTGTAAGAGATCAACATCTCTCTTGCTGATGGAAACAGCATCTGAGTCCCCTTTTGGATATACAACATCTTCAAAAGGCTCATCAAAACTGTATAACATTTGAAATATGTTTAGAATACATTAGAAAACAACACCAAGAAAGAAATAGGAACTGAACTGTAAAAACCAAATCAATTCTACCATTTGGTATATTACTAAGCAACATAAACGCAAACAGTTTCCACCAGAGTCCAACTCCATAAATACTTATAGTTCCACAGGTGGTAACAAGAAAAGGGACCACATAAAGTGATTTTCAGTCTCTTTAAATTGATCCTTCATCTGTTTGTTGTATGAGGCAAAACTGAATGATGGTATAGCTAATGATGGATTTTGGGCCACGGATATGAGCTAAAGTTAAAACAGCATACATCCACATTACGTGATACCGAGAAACAAAGAGTTCAATACTTTATCCAATACTCACCATATAAGTGAGAAAAGAAAAGAAAAAGAAAGACTAGAAAGCATAAGAACGGTAAACAATTAAAGAACTCAAAAGGACAAAACAAAGAATCTGAAAACAAAGAAAGGAAAAGGAGGGTTAAGGAAACATCATTTAACTAGTAATTATACAGAAAGCAATCTAGTTTGTATATCCATAGTTACATAGAAAGGAACTAGGATCATTTTAACTCACTTCGGAAAATGATGCCTCTGTCCAAGTGAATCCTCCTCATCTGTTTCCGTGTGCATGCTACTTGTATCAAAATGGGAAAAAAAGATGAATTTAAGATTGTGCAGTATTACTGAAGTAAAATAAACTAATTTAATACATAATACACAGAAGAACTAGTACATATTTTACAATTGTGGCAAATAATTCACCAAGGAAAAAATACAATCTGAATCCAGACAATTTACCTTGCATTTCTAAGCTAGATATATGTGGACAGAGAGAGAGAATATGCACAAACAAAAATTTCACCACAAATGTACTGTTGAACCATTCTAATTTGCAAACCACTAACAAGACACGCAACACTTATCACCACAGAAGTACACCATCCTTTTGAAGAGGAAAAACAACTGGACACTATGCCCAGCCCACAGCAGTACAGCAGCATGGTTGAACAGATACCGTATAAATTAAATGCATACAAACTCAGCACTAATGTAATAAAACATAGTTATAAACCAAGAGCCTTAAGATTTAATGTTTACTGAGTTTCTTTCAGCATAAATTCTTATAATAAAACCACAAGCTAGATGGTTCACTTCACACTATTACTTAGAAGTTCTAAATTCAAGAGTGGACATCAGATGGCTCTCACAGCAATCCATTTTGCTACTGAACTATGTATCCCCTTAAATCTTCCATTGTAATCCCCAAAATTGCCATTTAGTTCATTTCATCTTAACACTAACCCTTTGAAAACACAAAAAAGAAATTTATGATCTTGATGAGATTGAATTTCATTGTACTGACAAAGCGTAAATCTTAAATCATATTACATTGACCATATCTTGGATATTGTTTTAGAAAAGCTGTCTCCAATTTAAGTATGTTGGTGGCTATACTTTTGTCAATGTTGGTACAAACTGAGAGTAAAGAGAAATATGGAACTTTAAATCTAGTTAAGACTATAAAAAGCATATTGAACGTATTAAGGTACAGTAATCAAACATCTGTGCGGAACTGAAAGCCTGAAACTAAGACGACTAAACACATAATATCCTCGTCTATCTCAAGTAAAAATCAGCACAATATCCTGTTCCTTTTACAAAATTATCAAATATTGCCTTTCTATACAAAAGAGAAAAAGGAAACATGTTACCAAAAAGAAACATGCTGTCATTTCCACAGTTCAATTCAAATACAATTAGTCTTAACCGTGTAAGTAGAAGAAAAAAGAAACGGTATTATCAGAGTATACGCCATCAAATTACGTAGCTACTTGGCATAAAGATTAGACCATCAAGAAATATGAATTATATTATTGTATTAGCCAATGCAACATAAACAAACTTACTCATGCAAAACCCATGAATTGATATATTTCGCATTCAAAGACATTATCCTTTCCTGTTGCTTGATCCAGTTGGGTTCAACAATTGCAATCTTCAACTCTTCAATGCCTAGGAGAAGTTTTGATAGCAGATAATGTCAAAAAAAAGAGAGAAGCCACACTCAGCTTAAGAGTTTCAAGTCCCATAAAGAAAATAAAACTATTAAGACACAACACTAACGAGTTTGGACAGAATTTAAACCACACTGTTCAAAAACAAGACTAAAAATCAAGAACTTTATTTTCTTTTCTGAATTACAAAGAAGCACATTTTCCCATATGACACATACTACTTGCTAAAAGTAATCTGAAGTACTTGAAGGTGCATCATTAATACTTGGATTACAAAGTACTAGTTCATCTTACTTATAACACTTAAGTCACAAATATTTTTAAAGTCACATATAGTATGATTACATAGTGTCCTCGCCATAAGACTATATAATGTATACACAACATGTAACCCTAAACCCTCTCTATCAGTGTCCTCACTTCATAGCTTAAACATCATCGAATGAGATCTGAGAGCTTGTATAGAACCAGAGTGAAAATTGACCAAACTTTTTCAGAAGGATCACATTAGTTTCAACAAGTGAACAGCAAGTTAAATAATCTACACGTAAAAAATCTGGTAGAATTTCATGAAAGAGAAGTCCCCCAAAAATACACTTGCAGCACTAATCCCACTAAATGAATGCAAAAACCAACAAAGAGAAAAAAGCTTGTTCGTAAAAGTGCACTGACCAGAAGTATTGGGTGCACTATCATCTTCAGTGGCATCCTTTGCTACAACACGAAGTTTTATCATGACAAATTCAACCTGAATGTAGTACAATAAACTGTACATATTCAATACAAAGTATAAATAGTAAATGGTGACATCCAATAGGAGAGTTTCAGGACTCACTTTTTGAAACCACTGACACTCTACATCAATGAGATCGTCAACTTCCCATTCAGAACTAAAGGTTCCAGGGCATTCAGATGTTGAACCACTGACTTTGAAGCAACTGGGAGAAAAGGTCAACCGAGGTTCTGTACAATAACTATCCCGATATATAACATAATCAGGATAAAGAACAACCGTCATATTTGTATTATCCTGCAAATTATGCAACAGTATAAAAGTCACAACTAAGAAAACCTTCTAATAGTGGATAAACAAAGTATTAAAAAATCTGCACCAAAAATAAAATTGGTATAGAACACTTATTTAGAAGGCAAGTAACATTGTGCACATGAAGAAGATATTTTTTTTCTTCTTTATTTTGTTGCATACACTTATTCAAAGCATAGATAGTGTCACCGAAACATGTTTTGATGGTGCATACTTCAGTCTTACTTCTGTGTTACCTCACAAAATTATTCTTTGTATTTGTGACATGAAAATAAAAAGTACCCATTACACTATTTAGAAAATCACACAGACAACCCCACTTTCTTTCTTGACAATTATTTTGTTTAAACATCAACAAAAATAAAATACTTCTTTATTTTTCTGTTTTTACAACCCCAAATATGTAGTTTATGTAAGAAGCAATCTCACATGTATTGGACCGCTAATAAAAGAGAAAAGAGATTACCATTTCCAAATCACCAGAGCAATGATATGATTTATAAGAACCCAAAGAATCTGAAAGTGAACAACAAATGATGGTAAGAACACCTTGGTGCATGACAGAAATACCCAAGGAAGGCACAAACTAAGGATTAGCAATCCTCCAATTAACAAGGAAATACCGTCATCCTCTTCAATTTCAGAAGCAGGACTTGATGGAGAGTCACTTGTGCTTTCATCAGCATCTAAAATCATATCAGTTGGCTCATTCTGAGAAAAAAAAGAACACAACAACAAAATTTAGAAAGCATAATTTTGATTGTTAATCTCTCCTTTAAGGATATACTTCAGCAGATAAATGACAGTTGACATACACTGGACAGAGACACTGCAAGGGCAAAGTGTAACTGGCTTTCCCAAGACGATGATGACGTAGCATTTGAACCTCTTCTCTCTGGCTCAGAAACAAAACTTCTGGATCCATGACTATCTAATTTGGAATCAGATTGTTGTTCATGACTCAAACATTTGAATTGTGGTGCAGCATCCAATTCCATATACTCTTTCTTGGTAGCCAGGCTCTCTTCAATTGTTCCTATGGGGGAATGTGAAATAGCATTATCACAACAATGATCACGGTCAACTGAATCAACATTTACGCAAGGGATGCTGCTGATATCTTTTGTTTGAAGTTTGGCTCCCTGGGCAACTAGAAAAATATTTAGATGAATTAGCATAGTTTATACAAAGACACTGATGATATAGATCAACCATCTTTAGTTTTCAGCTGACAGAGAAAAAGAAAAATAAACGCTGACAACCACTTTGTTCGTTAAAGGGTGCTTTAGGGAGATACAAATGTGCAGTACAATCCAACTGATGACCAGTTGCAGACATTTTGTTCAAAAGGGGTTCATAGTCCCGTATTTTCTAAATACTCTTCCAATCTCAAACTGGGATTCCCCAGTTGAGATTGAGGGGGAGTGTTGACAGATGTCAGAAGATTAGTGGCTTGATTATTACATCAAGCAAAACTGGAAGAATCAACACATAAATCAGCATTTACAAAAAGGTGAGAAACCGTTGTAAACAAGGGACTGGAATGCAGATTTGACATACAGACAGACCTGACAACAATGTTACTTATTTACCACATTATGCAAATACACAACTGTAAGTAGCCTACTGCATGCAAACTGATTACTAAGCTAGTTTGGGGTTGCTGTGCTGTGAAATAGAACGCTGTTTTCAGAAGCAGGGGTAGAGCTGCTTCTGCTTTCTGCTGTTTTGGACCCATGATTTTGACAAAAAGCACTCTTTTTTCATTTACCAAACACAATTTTAGCCCCAGCTTTTTTAAAAAGCTGCTTTTAAAATAATTTCAGCAATGCCAAGCCAGCCCTAACTGTCAAACGTTACCATATATGATACTAGGATTATAGGGAGATCCATCTGTAATTACCTAGTTCTTTCAAACATATATCCAACTTCGCCAAACAATCTCCACCCCTTTCTACGATATGATCAACCTTAACTTACAGATTAAACAATGCGGTAACTCAGAAATCAACCACCATATTATCAAAATTTTCAACATTCATATGAAGATGATTTTAAGTATGAGATAGTAAATTGTATACATATCCCAACATTTTAGCACAAATAAACCTGTGAGAATAATTAACCAGAAACTCAAAAAAAAACTTCTTAATCCTACAAAACTATTAGCTTATCGACAAAGATCGAATCCAAACAGGCCAAATTTCCATCGTGGCTCAAACCTTACTAAGTAACAATTTCCAAACGATGAATTATCATAGCAGCAAGTTCCAAAGTTGTAATTCGAAGCATTAACATAAAAATTCCGACAAAATTATTGAACTTTCATTCATTTCACACCAGATTATTTTCCCACGGATTCTCGGGAACCAGACACAGAAATGTAGCTTACTAATTTCAGACATTACAGAAAGCAAACGTACCATTCTGGAGAAAATCGCACTTGAAAATCCGATTGGTATCGAGGCTAGGGTTTTTGAACTTCCCCAAATACTTCCCCTGGACCGATTCCGAGTGCTCGTCCTCCTCGCTGAAGTCGAAGACTTCGAGGCCGCTAGTCTTCATCGCGAAGGTAACGGGTTTGGAGTGGAAACTCGGGCGAGTCAAATTGACTCAGCGAGTGAGCATAGACGGGGTTGTGAAGCTGGGTCAAATCGGAGAGAGAAAGCAGAGTGTGTGAGAGCCGAAGACGAGGGGAGGGGGTTTTTTTCCACGATGAAGCGTGTTGCTTTAAATTTGTAGTTCACCCAATCAGGGACAATTTCCTTCTCTTTTCCTTTTTCTTTTTTGATTTTCGGGTTTGCTCAAGATTTTTTTATGAAAATCATTTCTTATCAATAAAGAATAAGAAAGTCAATAAATACTTAATTATTAAATTAATCATTACCAACATCATTTAATTTGTAAAATTTATTTTAAAATTTTAGTTTCCTATCATTACCCAAAGTTAAAATAAATGAATATTTTTTACTCATCACTATCTACTATGTTAAATGAGTTTAATTTTTGAGATTTATACAGTGGATAGACATAAATCCCAAAAATAATTTATTCCATTTTGGTTGCATGCACTTTTAATTAAGTAGTTTGGTAGGCGATTGTGAACATTGGTGGTATGAACATAAGCTTAACGTTTTGCTTCGTATGAATTTATGAGATTATGAACTTTGATATGAAATTAGAAACAAAAGTAAAATATTTCACACGCACTTAATCCCAACAGGATCCTTTTGGTGAGAATTATGAAATCTGTAAATTTTATCCGCTTATTTATATTATGCAATCAATTTGTATCAAGTACTGTATGTTTAATTTTAAATAAAAATATTTAAAATAATTTCTTACCGCATGATATTAAGACTTGGGACAGAATTGATGGTGCCCGAGAACCTCACAAAGAGGATCCGGATTCCACTTAATCAAACCGTAAGCCTTAATACACCTTCCCTTATCAGTTTTCTCGCGTTAAAATTAGATCCGTTTCACAGTCCTCGTTGACGACGGTGAGCTTCTCCACCGCCCTCCCTTCCCCCTCAACCAAAACCCGCAATCAATGGTGAAACTTTAGGTCTTCGATCAAAATCAAACCAACCCATGAAGCTTCACAAAGACTACTATGGCTACTACTACCCCAACCAGTCTCAGAGAGCCGCTTTAGCCGGCCTTTTGGTGGTCCTCTTTCCGGCCTTCCTGCCAAACCTCTTTGGCCCATTGGGCCACGCCTCTCCTTCCATCTTCTCGGTAAGTTCCTTCCCAGCAAACCACTCCCACAGGTTTGAAGTTTTTGTTAATGGAAATGCGTAATTTTGTTGAATAATTATTAAACTGAAATGGGTTTTTTCTGCAGGAGTGGAATGCCCCGCAACCCCGGCATTCGCGCCTTCTAAGTCCGGCTTTACTTCTTCAATCTGTCAGTTCCTTTTCCTTCTTTTTTTTTTTTTTTTGTGCCTTTGATTTGATGTTTGCTTATGAACAATTGATCTGATTACATGTATTTGCATGTTGGTTTTGAATTTGTGTAGTCTGTGGATCAACAGAGAAAGCTTTGGGCTCCGTTGCCCGACCAAGGATGGAAGCATTGTCCTGAAGAGCCTAGAAGTTTATCATGTGAGTATTAAAGATAAGGCCATATTATATGTTACATTGTATTGATTGTTATCTGATGTACTACCGTTCATTTTCTTGCAGCGTCGCCAAAAGAATCTACTGGGTATATTCAGGTGTTCCTTGATGGAGGCTTGAACCAGCAGAAAATGGGGGTGAGTTTTAATAAGTTTATGAGGAAAGTCTTGCTATTACATGTAATTCTATAGTCAGATGGGTGTACAAAATGAGATTATCTAATTTAATTTATTTGGTCTTTTTTTTTTTCATAAAAAAGATTTGTGATGCAGTTGCTGTTGCTAAAATTTTGAATGCCACCTTGGTTATTCCACACCTTGAAGTTAATCCTGTGTGGCAAGATTCGAGGTATATAGTGGGTACGCTAACTTGGAACCATCCCTAGAAATTATTATTTTTATCCAAAGGGGAGCCATTGATGTGAAACTCCTTGTGCTTTTGCAGTTCCTTTGAGGAAATTTTTGATGTGGATCACTTTATTGAAGCCCTACAGGGTGAAGTTTCTATAGTTAAAGCCCTTCCTATTGAATTTTCTTGGAGCACAAGGGATTATTATGCTACTGGCATACGGATTACAAGAATAAAAACAGCACCTGTTCATGCTTCTTCTGATTGGTATCTGGAAAACGTCCTGCCCATATTGCAGAGGTCAGTAAATGCTTTGACCCTTTATTGAGAGCTAAGTTGTATCGTATACCATTGCCCCGTATCATATATGTTGTAGGTCCTAAAGTTTAGATTCCATCTTGTATTGGATCATGCTGTGTACATTTCTTAAATTTTTTATTGTGATAGCTTCTGTTATAAACTTGGACATAAGTTGTCATCTCTTTACTGGGGTAAATAGCAGAAAGAAGCTGTCATAACAAGGAAAGTTTTGGCATAGTAATATTATGATGTTAGGGACATAACTTTGGGAAATTGGTTGTTTGGTTAATGTGTATCGTATATATTTAGAGCTTAGTAGTGCACCACAGAAATACTTCTGTCTCTGCACGTCAAGGCATTGGGTTTTCAAGCTTTATTATGTCTTGGGATTTCAATAAATAACCTTGGAGGGATCGAGCCAATGTTTTAAAAATTTCAATACCATAAGCGGAATTCACTTCTATTCATTATATACCAGCCGATGAGCACACACTTTGTGTGTGAACAATTTCATTTTATTTTTTGTTTTTTTTTATTAAGGAGTGTGATTAGTTTTTAAAATTTTAAAAAAAAGTATGAAAAAATGATGGTGGGACAATTTCTCTTAATAAGTGCATATTTTATCTTAATATTACATAATTACTGTTTTGTCCTCCTTATATAAATATTGTGTATAAAAAATAAGGGTAAAATAGGAAAAATAGGGATATGATTGTCATTTTCTCAAAAGATACAAAATTACTATTTTGCCCTCCTTATGTAAGTATTGTGTATCAAAAGTGAGGGCAAAATAGGCAAAAAGGGGCAAAAGATACAAAATTACTATTTTGCCCTCCTTATGTAAGTATTGTGTATCAAAAGTGAGAGCAAAATAGGAAAAAAAGTTGACAAGGAAGGTTCTCTTAATAATAGTATAGATGTTTGCACCTTCAGAAGGGATCTCGAAGGGAAGGTATATTAAATTACAGAAATTGATTACCGTGTACTTCTTGCTGCTCCAAGGCAAGAAAGATGAAGGAACTACTTCAAGACAGTCATTTGTGGACGGAAAGAGCACGGTTTTCTAGGTCTAACTGTAAGCCAGAAATATCCTTTGGTATTATGTTAGAGTGTCTTTTCTGGGCACAACTTGAGCTACCAATCTGAAGCACATGCATATGATTCACTACAATAGGTTGCTTTTTGGGACCTAAATTTTAACCAAATATCTTTTCATGACTTAAAAGGTGTTTCACTGCCACAGATATGGAGTTGCTGCTATCTCCCCATTTTCTCATCGTTTGGCTTTTGAAAACTTGCCTCCAAGCATACAGCACCTACGTTGTAAAGTCAACTTTGAAGCTTTAGCCTTTGTTCCTCATATCAGGAAATTGGGAGAAACCCTTGTTAATCGTCTCCGCTATCCGAATAGAAACCAAAAGGCAGGTACTGGCTCACAGGACAAAGCAAATGAAATTGAGAAACAGGGAGCTGGGAAATATGTTGTTTTGCATCTACGCTTCGATAAAGTATGTTCTTAATTAGCTTTATATCCTTGGCATGTTTGATTATGTAATCGTTTCGGAGTCTTTGAGCTGATTTAAGTGTTTTGAAATATATGTTGCCCAAAATAATTTTTGGAGAATCTTAAAGCTTGTCCTAAGAATCTTAATTACATTTGTAGGATTAGTATTTCCTAATATCTTCTTTGCATGCACATACACACAGGATATGGCTGCCCATTCAGCCTGTGATTTTGGTGGTGGTAAAGCTGAGAAACTTGCCCTTGCAAAATATCGGCAAGTAATCTGGCAGGGTAGGGTCCTAAAATCTCAGTTCACAGACGAGGAGTTAAGAAATCAGGGGCGTTGCCCATTGACTCCTGAAGAGATTGGATTGCTGCTGGCCGCTTTGGGCTTCAACAATACGACCCGACTCTATCTTGCTTCTCACAAGGTTTGTCTTAAAGCAGAATGTCTATGCTGTTATTTAGGGGCTAATGGCAAGGGGATCGTTTGTTGATTTGTTTTTATTTAAAAAAATAAAATAAAATAACTCTATAAAGATAAAAAAAAAACCATAGAATGGTTACAAAATAATACTCAGAAAAGTTTTGTTTAGATATTCTCCTTCTCTTCGCCTCAGTCATTTTCATTTCCCTCTCTCTTCAATAGAAACAAATTGAAAATGTTGACAAACGAGCCCCAAGCATCTCATGCGATTCCTTAGGTTCCTTCTCACTAAATGTTGACATCATGTCTTCATGATGGTTTGAAATTGGAGAAACAATTTTACGTTCCTTTTTTTAGGTTTACGGTGGAGAAGCAAGGATCTCGACTTTGAGAAGATTATTTCCAGATATGGATGATAAGAAGGGCCTTGCCTCTGCAGAGGAAAGGGCCAAAGTTGAAGGCAAGGCTTCTTTGTTGGCCGCTGTTGACTATTACGTGAGCATGAAAAGCGACATCTTCATTTCTGCTTCTCCCGGAAATATGCACAATGCACTGGTAAGCATATCGAGTTCAGTACTTGGTAAATATTTGTCTTCTTTAAGATGGCGGGGGAATAGTTCCGATTATCACGTCATCAATTTTGCCGTTGTAAATAGCATGTTTTTGCCCTGTTATAAAATCAGTGTCACTAGAGAAGAATTGTTTCCTTAAAAATATATATGAAATTCTGAGCTGACAGGATTAAACTTGTATCGTCAGGTGGGTCACCGGGCTTATATGAACTTGAAGACTATTAGACCAAACATGGCATTGTTGGGCAAGCTTTTCGTGAATAAGAGCATGGAATGGTCTGATTTCCAACGCGCGGTTTCGGATGGACACAAAACCAGACAGGGGCAGATGAGGCTGAGGAAGGAGAAGCAGTCGATCTATACATACCCTGCTCCTGATTGCATGTGTCAATCTTAATTGAAATCAATTAATGTGTTGGAGTTATCCAATCCCATTTTTGTATAGGCTTCATTGACCTAATTATATTGTACATTCTGCTTCTTATGTGTCGATGGGCAACCATTGTTTCTCACCAGCAGAAAGAGAGATCCAGCGACGAAATCGCCTTGCGTACCACGACTCCGACAGACTGTTCCATTTCAATACAGTGAATTTTTTGGCTTAGAGTAATTTAGAACTAGCCTTTCTACACACGCTCCCACGCTTGCTAAATGGAGCTGTATGCGTAATGTATGAAGGTGTACTTTAATCAAAGGGCGCTACATGTGTTTTACGTATTTTTATTTCAACGAGATCAGGAAAACGATAACTAACAGTTAATTATACGAAATTGATCTTAACAATAACAAATTGTGTCAAATATTCCTTACAATACCATTTCTTTCTGTTTATGTTGTGAGTTTAGAGGACAAAAGAATGTAAACTGAAATTGTAACGTATAAAAATAAATGGCACCAAAGCCAGGCATGTTCATCTTGTGCAATACTGAAGAAAAAGAAACAACACTAAAACATGTTTGTAAATCTTCATCATCAAATCCTTTGAGGAACAACGAACCTAACAGTGCGACGCCAATCATTTCTTTGCTTCCCTAAAATGTAGAATGTCCAGGCATTCATATGAACCAAACAGACGGACAACTGGAGAAGATGCAAGCACTAACAGTATGTTGAAGTTAAAAAACTAACTTCATCAATAAAACCAATCAGAAAAGCCTTAGCAGGCAACACATATCACCTTATCAGTTATGGTAGAGCACGTTTACGTTACATATTTATTCGCACATGTGCAGAAACTACATATTGGACACTGAAACAAAATACTCACTTGGGATGATGGGGACTGATTACTCGTGGCAGGTGGTGGTCTAAGGGAGGATTGGGGACTGGTCTCTGGATGGTGTGCAGGAACCCCTGCTGGCTGTAGTTGAGAACTCAAACCGTGTGAACCCACCATCCTGATTCCCTACATAGTACGCTCCTTGCATTGATGGTCTCACCTATATATCCCAAAAACAACTGTCATTAAATATTCCTGCATGTAAACCACGCAAAGCAGCATCAATCTACAAAGAGAAATCCAACGCTCTATCTAAACAAAATAGAAGCACAGTAAAATTACAAACTTTAAGTCCGAATTGGTCACCCAACATATACCAACATATCTATTAAGCAAATATGATACAAATTTAAAATTATGACTCGCACTCCTTTAGAACTTCAAAATTAAACAAAAATCATATAAACAGTAAACTGAAAATAACACAATCAAGGATGTTAGCTAAGAAGGAAACCTTGCTGTATGCCAAGTTTATGCAAAATAATTAAAAGAGTTACAACACTTGAGTAAGTCCAAAGGTAAAGACAACCTTTTTCGCCGGATGTCCTTCCCTTTCAAGCCTCCTAGCTCTATTTAGAAACCCCCCCCCCCCCCACTCCTCTTCCTCCTCAAATCAACTCACACATACAGAGACCAAGCAAGCAGTATACATGAACTCGACAAAACCTTGAAATAAAGAATGATGAGCAAATTTTAGAAACACGAACACGCACACAACAATGCCGCAAAGGGGCAAAGAAAAACCGGAAGCCTAGTGACAAGTATACAAACCAAATCAAAGAACAGCACCTGGACAATTTATGTGTATATGCGTGTGTGTGTGACTAAACCAATAAGAAAACCATATCAAACCATGTGATGGAAATTGATGCTAACCATATGTATTCAACCTTTTCCTCCAAGAAACTTTTAATTAAACAAAAGACATAACGATTTTTACATTTTGGTCCCTCTCCGCCTTCTGTGCAAAAGGGGTTCTCTTGAACCTCTCAACTTCTTCCCTGACATCGTTTACAGAAAAAAAATGTCAAGAACAAGACTCTTATTACTCGCCACCGACTCCCTGACAATGTTATGCACATTTCTTAGAAATTCCGACTAAGGATCGGCGGCCGGAAAATTAGGTTCCATTGCAAAATTCACAAATTAGGGCAAAATTCAGAGATTAGGGCAAAATTCAGAGGTTAGGGAAAACTCGGACAGATTAAACAAACTGAAAAGATAAAAAAAATCAACAAATCGAACTACTGAACAAAATATTCCATCAAGAAATAGAGAGAACAAGGAGAAAGAGATATTTACCTCCACAAAGGACAAACGACAAACGAGGAGGAGGCTGCTCGGCTGATAACGGCCACAGCGACGGCCTCCGCCAAAGTCACTCAAGCACCGTCGTTATCAAACTGTAGCGATCGAGAGAGAGATGATGGAGGAGAGCAAAGAGAGAGCCGGACTGAATTCACAGAGAGAGAGAGAGCGAGCGCGAGCGCGAGAAGAGAGAGAGAGAGAGTTGAGTTTGGTTGGGCTTGTGGTTGTACAACGGCTATAAATTAAATTGGATCAGGACTCAAGTTAAATTAAATTGGGCACTGGTATGTAAAATGGGCCCACGAACCGGGCCTTCTCGGACTCAGGGCAAGTCCAGCCAATTTTTTTTTATTTTCCAAATGTTTTTCATTTTTTTCCAAACTATGTTAAAGTTGTCAACAAAATTAAAGAAAAATAATTAAAATAAAAGTAATGGGAAATATAATAAATTAAACACAAAATAATTTTACTATTTCTTTTCAAAGCCTTACAGTCAAATAACCACTGTTTTCTCTTTCACGTTTTTCTCCCAAATAAAATAAATTTCCAGTGATGAAATAGTTATCTAAAAATAGTCGCTAAAGATATGAATAGCCTCTTCAATGATGAAAAATCATTGAAGGCCGTCACCAAGAAGTTTTAGCCACCATTTTATTTTCTCTCTTTGTGAATTTTATTTTTCAAATTTTTAATAAGCACTTGCATAGCATGTGTACAATTGCTAGTAAAAATTAATAAAAGGGAGAATGTACGTGGCACAAATTATCTAAACCTAAACTAGTCAGTACGCTCGACTAAATAGTCAGTACTATCCGATGACAAATTATCTTATCTGACTGAAATAGTCAGTACAGTCCGAGCTGCCAAACTAGGCCTAAGAGTTGGTTCACTTACTAAACAAGATTTTAGTTTTCATTTTAAGAAAACGTTAAAACAAAAAATTGAAAACAAAATAATTGACAAACCCCAAGTGTTTATTAATTACCTTTTTTCTTCATTACTTTGAGCTATTCATTACAGTGATGGGAGAAACGACCAGTTTCTCCCATGTAATGCCACCTTCAAAAACTCAGCGGCATACAATTTTTTACTTACAATAACTGCTTTAGAATATGACATCGTAGCCTTCTCGGTTCTGCTATTCATTGCCATGGCTCTGGAAACCACAACCATTCAACCATCCTTCGCATCCGTGCCAACGGAAGGAGACCCGTTACCATTACGACTGGCACTGAACTCTTTTGATCCTGCAGTGGGAGATGGATTCGTATCTTCCTCAATTGGAAGCGTTCGCTTTGAACCCTCCAAAGCAACACCAAGGATAATATTCTCTTCTAACGGAGGCCTAGCTGCTGATGGTGCTGCGACAGGTTTCTCGCCATCTTGCTTTGTCTGCGTAGTGGTCAAAGGAATATCTGCTTTTTCGCTACCAGTCTCGGGTGAAGCAACAGAGGGCTTCTTAGACGTCACCTTTTGTGGAGATGCCTCCTTGGAATGAACTCCTGTTGTATCCTTCCCTGCATGTTTTGTACTCTCGTTCTTGGACCGCACCATCTCAGAGTTATTTTGAACTGAACCATCAGATGCGGAATTCCTTGTTTGGGGTTCAGAGGGTGGCATTTCGGAGGCCTTAGAGGTTGTGCTTGAGTTGGAACTTGAAGTCACTACAGCCTTGTCGTCAGTTTGTGCATGAGTTACTGCTGGCCCAGCTTTAGTATTTGATCCCTTGGAGTCAGATGTTGAGGCCGCTTCAGCCTGTTTTTCTCCATTTGTAAGCGTTGTGTGAGTTGAAGCCTTGCCCTTGTCGTCACTACTGATTTTGTAAGATGGTTCAATAAGTAGATGCGGACGATTAGTGGATGCCCTAGAACGAGTGAAAACGGTGTCAGCGAATGGCACATTTTCCAAGTCGGCCTCACTGTAATATTTCTGGACTGTGCGGATGGGTGTGGCAAGCCGGGCACGGTGATGGCTAATAACTCTAAGAAGATCCATAAGTATTGCCTCCTGTATTATTTCATCAATATAGTCCATGAGATAGACATTCAAGGTTTCCTCACAGCCTATAATTAACAATGAAAGATTTAAAGGCATTGCGATATCCATAAACAACAACTGCAAAGTACAGGCAGACAACAGGCACTCGGAAACCAGAATTAGCAAACAACACGAATTATACAAAAATTTGTAACGACGTCCATTTCAAAGTTGATCAAGATTTATACTATTTCTGATTCTATTGTATAATTTTGCTTTTCAGACATCATTACTTTATATAGTTTGAATCGACGTCCATTCCTAAAGCTTCTACCAATAAAAAAAGTATTACCTTCACGCAGAGATACTCCTCGAAACGAGATGTTTTAACAAAGCAAGACACCAAAATCTGTAACAAAATTGTACGCTTATGAGACATAAACTTGAGATAAGAACAATTATTAAATAAATAAGTTGATAAAAACAAAAACAAAAGAGAGGAGCGTATTATATAGAGATTGAAGATCCACTGGAAAATCAAATGAGTTTTCCCATTTACTCTATGAAGACCTTGGGAATGAAAGTGAAGAATTGGAAGACCAAAAGTTTCTGTCATGTATTTTTAAAGTTGAAAAAATTCGTAACTTCAAAAGAATGACAGCATAAAAGTCTTACCATAAGAGCCTGGTTTTCCGGATTAATATCGTCCAGAAAAACTCTTCTATGCAACCTTTGCTGCTCTACTTGAGGATTTTTTGCCAGAACCTTACGCATATCAGCTACTATAGTCTGTAGACAGCAATGCCACCGAGGTTATCGTATGACATGATAGAAGAAACAATATTCCAGAGAACAAGTAACAAACCAGTGAACAAAATGAATGCTCACATGAATTTTATTTACATCCAAGTGACTGACTGCGAGGTGGGTCTTGATTCGCCAATGAGTTTTCTGGCTAAGATTCCGGACAACAGTTACAGTGAACTTGTGATTTGGAATGTGAACTGCTTCACGATCATCGCCCCTTATAATTGTTGGGGACCACCAACCCACATGCTGGTAAAACAAAACAAATTCATCAAAAAATAAATAACAAGGGCCAAATTGCAGATAAGAAATTCACTTCCAAATATTTGTTTTGCAGAAATAACTAAATTGTTGAACCCCGCTTATGTTTAAGGTGGAAGCAATCAAAGGTATTATGCACATACATTATGTTTTTCCTCCTCCCTGTTGTTCTCATATGATGGATTAACAAAGATATATACAAACCTCAACAGTACCAGAAACTTCGTAACCTTGAATCTTAGTCTGAATCCATTCATTAGCAACAAAAGGGCGTGTGGCATGAATCATTACACTTGAAAGGAAGTTTGTGAATATCTGAGTCAAAAAATAAATATTAACGTCAACGCGATCAGAAAAACCTTGAAAGAAACTATAAATTTTAATAGTATCTGAACAAAAGTATACACATAGATAATCAAGAATTTGTAGTTATGATCAATGAACTGCAGCTATTTCAGTTTACAATGTCAGGGGAAGAAGATCACTACCTCACGACCAGCAAGGGTGAGCAATACTGTGCCAAGACCCCCAGCCGTTACCCATCTCTGGGTTGAGAATCCCAGCAATTCCATGAACAATGATACCGCAGCAACCCAAACTGCAGAATAAACAGCCTTTCCAGCGAAACTGAAGCCCATCTGCCCAAGCAAAACACAATTTTTGTAAAGAAAAATGATATTACGTGATATAAGTGCCACCAAGATAGTTATATTACTATATTATTTATTACAAAATCACACAATAACAGAAATTTGACAGGAAAAGAAAAACTATGCTACATATATTACAATAAGGTAAAAAGAAGGTAATGTATATGATAGCGAGGAACATTTTGTTATTATTTGCAGAGGTACTAATGACATTGTCCTTTTCAGTGCTGCAAATTGAAAAGGAAAGTTAATTTTTGCCAAAACAAAGTATGAATGCAAACGAATGCATACGACCTAATGAAAACATAACATTAAAACAAGTAAATACAGGAGTTGCCTACTGAGAAAGTAAGAAAACATACATTTCTTGTGTCATTTGTCTCCGTAAAGAACTTTTGTGCTTGTTGAATTAAGCTGTAAACAAAAAGTATCGCTGTAGAAAATCAAACTTTAAACCGCAGAACCAGAGCCATCACAATCAACGAGCACGGTGATTACAGGACCAGTGTGGACAAAAGAAAAAGACCAGTGCGGTAAAAATAAAAATAATACTCACACAGACACATCTGCGTATAGAGCATAGCAGCAAAATAAAAAACTATGCCAACAAATGAAATTACTACATCCTGGCAGAAGAACTAAACTTATTGAACGAGGCCTTTTGGCCATTCTCAATGTTCAAATTACTTTTAACTAATATAAGAAGTTGCTTCACTACTTCTGGAAGAAACAAATATCAAAATGCAATTCATCGGAGACCAATCTATTAGTTGACCAACGGAATCATGAAATAAATTTTTTTGAGGCACAATAAGAGCAGAGAACTGTACTCACCTTGACAAACAATAGGCAAATGCCAGCACTGTTGATAACGATTGTGTAAAATTTATAAGACGTTGCTTGACAGCCTGGCTTGCTTCTGAAGGTAGGACTACAGGATCCAATGCTCTGAAATGAACATCGCGGCAGGAAACAAAACAAGCGAATAGGTTACATCATTTTTCGTTCCCTGAAGTGTAATTTGAAACTAACTACTTCTACTGTAGAAGTGAACCTGCACAAAAGTATCACTCCAGTCCAGAGAAGCAAGGGCCGAAGGTAAGAAGTCATGACATAGTGGGACCTACTTTTCTTCCAAGTATTATCATTCCGCTGCAGAAACTCACCATGGAAGAATTAATCAGCTCAATAACATAATCAAACAATGTCTACAGGCAAGGTGTGATGCAAGAATAACATACTCGAAGAAAAATAACCCTGCCGAGACGCAATAGTGGCCCAATACCCCAAACAGCAAAAGCAATGATAGCCGCTGCTGGGATCAATTTAAGCAAAGCAGGGCTTCCACGTAAAGCATCATAGGACCTGCATAATATGTCAACATGTATATTTCTTTAGACACCAAACATTTCCATACTAATGCGAGAGAAAACATGGTGAGGCATTGCTTCCAATTAAACAGAATGGAATACCCAAAATTTAGAACCTTGTACGCTGTTGTGTGCAGTTGTCGAATCAAAACAAAAAACGGATTGAGAATTCAATTGGGAACGTGTCCAGATACCTTGTTAAGACAAGAGTAGCAGATTTCACAACAGGAACTCCGTTTCGTCCACCTGGACCTAAAACAGATCTGCACAAGAAAACATTGCATCTGGAAGAAACTGGACCTATTGGGATGCGTACACTGCTTAAAAGATGGAGACTGCAGGCACCCTGTCGCTGACAATCAAACGTAACAAAAGAAAATGAATTTCCGTGGCCTCAAACTCTATTCAGGAAAAACCCCTTAAACTCACACACGCAGACCAAGCAAGCACTACACTAGAATCAATCATCCACTCAACAAAACCTTGAAACAATGAATGATGAGTAAATTTCACACGAGCATGCACACCACAGTTCCACGAAGGGAAAAAAGAAAACCAGAACTCTAGTGATAATTATGCATGCCAAATCACCGAACAGCAACTGAAAAGATAAAAATAACTGCACCAATGAGAAAACCATACCAAACCATGCGACGGAAGATTGATGCCAACCATATGTACTCGACCCTTTCCTACAAGACACTTTTAATCAAAGAAAAATTACAAAACTCCATTAGTACTCCATAAAAAAGTAAACTCTTAAGCGCGAAGATAGCACGAAGCAATGAAGACTACAAAGAAATCTCACATACAGCATCAGGATTACGGCATCCACGATTACTGTGGCTTCTCCAATCATGCAAAAACCGCGTAGCAGCCGCATGAGGCATGGCCGATTCTCAACCAGTAGAGGTGTAACTTTGAGCACAAATAAGATAATGTCGTCGAAAATCAGATTACTCCTTTCACCCTAATCATACTATGTCTTCAAATTATGGGGCTCAGTCTCACATTAGCAAATATGAACACCAACACCTGCGAAACTCAAAATTCAACTTCTCACTTTATGTTCAAATCCTAAACAATAACCCAGAATTATACAGATTATAAAGTTACACTATGTTTGGACGAGAGAAATAAACTTAGAATTTGGGTAAAAGTCAGAATTTATAAATTGACATGCACCAATTCCTTTGTTTGGATTCATAAACATAGAAATTTAGAATTTCCAGGTGGAAAAAAAACTTGGAATTTGGGACCTTCAATTCCTAAGTTTAAATTCCATGTAAATAGGTGTCATTTCTCAATTTCTATTATTGAGAGTTTAAAAATAATAAATTCCATATTCAATTTCATTTTTCTTTTAGCTTAACCAAACAAGAAAATTCACGAATTCTAGAAAATAAAATCTCGTCATTTTAAAATTCCTTAGTAATCTTAAATTTCTTCATCTAGTGTTAAAAATTTGCAATTTAAAGCAGGCCAGTGAATTTTACGTTTAACTTTTTCTTGGTTTCTTAAAATCTTACAACAAATTACACAGATAAAATCCTTACAAAAATTAGTGAAAAAACAACGAAATAATAAACCAAAATTCAGAAGTAAAACAGAGATTAATGGTTAAAAAAAGACTAGAAATTCTATATTCTAAGGAAGGAAAAGCAATAGCTGGAAAATTCACAAGGAAATAATTAAGTAGAATTACCAAATGCAGCGAAGCAGAGGATAACTTCCCGACTTCTCTCGCAGAAGCTTTCTTGTAGTGGAAACTGGTTTAGAGAGAGAGAGAGAGAGAGAGAGAGAGAGAGAGAGAGAGAAGGTACAAGGTAACCGTGGGGAAGGGGTAACGTGCGCCGGGAGGTACAAGGTAACAGGGCTTCCGCGTCCGCGGTGGACAGCGTGGTCAAATGGAAGTGCAGCGTTTTGGATTTTGAGTGAGGCTGCGTGGACCCGCGAAGTTACTCTGTTCATCTGTGAGGGGATGTCGTTTACGTGGCGCATGGAGCGTTAACTTGCGCGCTGTGCGTATTTGACATGAGTTGTTTCCTCCTGCATTGTTTAGTTGATTACTTTATGACCATACATTTTGAGGGGGAATTATCTTTTGTCCATTTCCCAAGTCACTATCATTTTCCAACATGTTTTTATGGTGTGTTGATGCTGTTTGCGTATTATTTTGGAATTCATCCTATATTGATGGGTCGGTTTGTGAAAAAATTAAAAAAAATCTTAATTGATTTTTAGTCTGTATGAGCCGCCAAGATTGCGTGGTCAGGAGGCTCCGCATGGTTGGATCTGGAAAGGATCCTAGCCCTCCGGGAAGGATCCTTGTCCTAAGAAACGCTCAATCTCATCCTCTTTTATGTCCTTTTTTTCGTTTAGGTGGCACCAATGAGATCTAGTTAAAGAATAAGATTTTCTCACTTCTTATTTTCGTCTTCTTTCTTTCCATTCTTTCACATTTTATTTTTTGTCTTATTATCTCTACTAATTAATGAAACATTCTTTGTCAACCAAAAGAGGGTGAAAAAACAATTTAGTTTTCTATCACACAAAAAAATGATGGGCAATAATGTAATTTCACAAGACCAAATTTTACTATTTTTTATTGAAGCCTCACCTACAGGTGATGTTAAAATATCACTAATATTTAAATTTAAAAAAAATTAAAAAAAAAACCAAAAACAAAAACATCTCACTCCCCCACGTTCTCTCTCTCCCTTTCTCCTTCTCATTTTCTAAAAAAATGTATTCATACACACAAAGTGTGTACGTAAATGCTAGTCTCTATTAAAAAATTAATATAAGATGTTGACGTGGTTTAACTGTAACCGTTCAAGTAAGAGAGGAAAGAATGAGAGATAAATTAGGAGGGGAGAGAATCCTCCTCCATTTTCTAAAGGTCAGATTGCACCATGTAGCGCAAGTAGATTTTCTTCAATTTTTTTGTCTCATTTAGAAAACTTGGGAATTTTACTAGTAGTGTTTTTTTAACAAATATTAATAGTGTTAAAAATATTAATTTTACTAATACCTCATGAGGTTTATCATAGTTTTATAAAAAAACACTCGAATTTTTGAAATTATACTAACATCCCTTCATAATTTAATCCACTTTCACATCACTCATAAATGAAGAATTTGCCCTTATAATTAATTTCAAATATAAAAGGCCGTGGTAACTAGATAGAAAAACCAAACAAATTAAAAATTGTTATAAAATAATTGTAGTTAAATGAAGAATTTGCCTTTATAATTAATTTCAAATATAAAAGGCCGTAGTAACTAGATAGAAAAACCAAACAAATTAAAAATTGTTATAAAATAATTGCGTTATACGAAGAATTTGCCCTTATAATTAATTTCAAATATAAAAGGCCGTAGTAACTAGATAGAAAAACCAAACAAATTAAAAATTGTAATAAAATAATTGTAGAGAGGGTAGGGAGGGACGACAGAGAGAAAAAGCACTCGAAATATGTGTGTTATCTCTTGTGTCTAGTGCCTTTATTTGTACTGTTTAAGGGAGAGAATTACTTGATTCCTAAGTAATACAAATCTTACAAGAAAATGATCTTTTAGATCCTATAACCAACTTCTAATTTACATAATTACATTCCTATACAACACTTTTTTCTTGAGTGTGTATAACTTAAGAAGTAGTCACATCAAGTCTTCATGCAAATGAGGAAGTAGATGATGAAGTCGTCTTGTTTGGTAAAAGCAACGCATATGTGAGTCTCTAAGTTGGAATACATATAGGAGCATAATCTCACCAAAACCTTGTTATGGTAAACTCGGTAGGACAAACCGTGGTCTACAAAGAAAAATGTTAATTAATGGAATATGTCGATATTTGACATCTTCAGGATGCAAGCAAGTTGTAGAACGACATGTGCAATAGTATGACCAACTTAATGTGGGTGCTTAATCAAAACCTTGACAAGTAGCAAAAATCCAATGAGAAAATGCTACTAATCTAATGGAAAAAGAACAAGTTAGATCAACTGAGTATACTTCAGGATACACTCCATAAGTTCGATAAAACTTTTCCTCAGAACTATTAGCGTTGCAAAAGAGAGAGTTAACACAATTCAATACCTTAGTAAGCTTTTGGAAGGTAGATATCAACACCGACATTGTGTAGAGATCGGCGATGTTGTCTTGAAAACGGATATGCTTTATTTCAATATTTCGTTGCTTTGCTGGCAAGTGAAGAAGAACTTGTGGGACACAATGATGGATGAAAATCCATATGTGCTTCGATATCCTTAACAATGCGTGACTTGTGTAAAGCAATGAGCTTGGCATGATTCTAAAACATTGCAGCTATGGTCCATTAAATAGAACACCAAGATATTGCGGTATCCATAATAGTAAAGACATAACCGTTTGAAAATGTGCTTTATGCAAGTTTGATAAGTAGCCAACTTCATCATAACAAACAAGACAAGCATCATTCAAGGATTAGGGAGCTAAATTTGCTCAAGGATGCATAGTGATAAAATAAGCATGGGGTTCTTCATGATTATAATAACATAGAAAGTATCTGAATAGGCAATTGAAAAAAAAAAATAACCAAATTTTTTTATTCAGATGCTAGCAAATTTTTATGGGAAATGCTAAGAAGACTCTCAAAAGTGAAGCTCTTTATGAACTTTCCATCACCTCATGTGTTTGGCACAATTCCCGTCATAACATTATGAAACCTTGCGCCAAAAAACATTAGATGGCGAAGAGTCCATAAAGAGTCTCACTTTCAGAGAGTCTCCTTAGCATTTCTCAAATTTTATTCAAATGATGAAAATTGGCAACATTTCATGTGATTGCTCATCAATTATCATTACTCATTGTTTTGGTGGAGGTGGCTACTTTACATTTTCATGTCTAGGTTTTTTCGTTTGTTTGCTGCTATGGGCTGCTCACTTTGGGCCTATTTTATTATAATTTTCTGTTATGGAATTGGGGTTTTGCTTGGCCTTGGACTCTCTTTTGGAGTTGTCCTTACCTTGTAATAACTTTCTCTTTCTATGGTAAGGTTACACCCCATAAGTTTGACAAAACTCTTCCTCATAACTATTAGCGTTGCAACAGAGAGAGTTTACACAATCCAATACCTTAGTAAGCTTTTGGAAGGTAGATATCGACATCGGCGATGTTGTATTGAAAACGGATTTGCTTTATTTCAATCTTTTGATGCTTTGCTGGCAAGTGAAGAAGAACTTTTGGGACACAATGATAGATGAAAATTCGTATGTGCTTTGATATCCTTAACAATGTGTGACTTATGTAAAGCAATGAGCTTGGCATGATTCTAAAACATTACAAGTAAGGTCTATTAAGTATAACACCAAGATATTGCGGTATCCATAATAGTAAAGACATAACCGTCTGAAAATGTGCCTTATGTAGGCTTGATAAGTAACCAACTTCAGCATAACAAACAAAACAAGCATCATTTCAAGGATTAGGGAGCTAAATTTGCTCGAGTATGCATAGGGATAAAATAAGCACCAAAATTTTGATTTTGACAAACTTCTTTGTGTTTGTCTCTTGGAAGTTTGTATGAATAAAGTTGGGTTAATTACACTAACATCCCTGAGGTTTATCGAGTTTTTACAAAACTCCTTCAAGTTTGAGACATTACACTAACACCCCATTAGGTTTTGATTCACTTTCACATAACTCCCTTCAGTTAAATTTTTGGCAATGAAATGACAAGTTTGCCTTATAACTAATTTCTTAAACAATAAAAAATTCTATTAGAAAAAGTAAATATCACAAAAAAAAAATGAGCATTAGAAAAAGGGTTGGTGGAGCAGCCACCATGATCACGTGCCCATTTCAACACCTGTTTCTTCGTGGCGCAGCTCGACCTTGGACTGCCAATTTCCACCGTCTACTGCAACTCTCAGAAGAAGCCAGCAAACAGGATGCGCTAAGCGTTGCCATATAAGCTAGCGAGAGTGGATGGTGTGGTGGTGTTTCTCCAAGGAATAAGATGGAATTAGCCATCAACTGATGCACCATACACATTCACATTCACCATTTTTGAAAGAAACCCAGAAATTCCAACATCAAATTTTTCACCAAAGTTGGGGTTTTTGATCAATTTGAACAAAACTCAGATGAGATTATATGCAAATTTTCAGAAATAGAGAAGAACCGAAAATCCCGAAAATTTCGATACCCAATCCAGAACCAATCCCGAAATTTTGGTACGGGGATTGGTCTCACATTTTCATTCGTTTGGTAATCCCAAACCGAACCGAAAAAAATATATTGTTTAATTTTAAATATATATTTGGAATTGTAACAGTCGTCGGATTTGGTTAAGATTTAATCTCAACCGTTGAATTCAAATAAAACCCTCACTCAGCCGTCCTTAAATCAATGTATAAGTTTGTCCTCCCCATCTCTACACCTAAGACTATTAAATCCAACATACTAAACACTTAGAGTTGCAGGAAGTTCTCCAAAGTTGAAAGCTGTAGAGATTGCAGCTGCTTACATGTATTTATGATTTGAAATATACAAGATATTTTGGGAGCGCCATGGCCCATGGAGCAGCCCAAAGTATGTTTCGTAGTCTTTTATGATCGTTTTATCATTAATTGGCTTCATCTTCTGCCTTCAAGATCTGACTTCTAGCAAAGATTATGGGGAACTGGGGATTCCCGATTTGAAGAACAATTCATAATTTCATATTTTAATTTGGGATTCCCGATTTGTCCCGAAATCTCGAAAATATTTTGAGATTCTTGAAATTTGGGATTCCCGAAAATTTGGTTTGGGATTGGTCTTCAAATTTTCGTCTCGAAAAATATCAGTTTGGGATTCGGGATACTAGTTTCTGTTCGATATCCCATACTGAACTAGCCCTAATCTTCTCTATCAGACAAAACTTAGATCAATGTTATGGACTATAGTGCATGGTTTATATAGCTAATTATAATATAATGTAGCTAATTATATATATTATGTTAATACTTTACATTATGGGTTAAATAACCTAAGAGTAGTTCCACTGGAGGTGGAATAGCCCAGCACTTAGTCAAAAAACTAGGTTGACACCTTGTCAATTCACTCCAGCCCAGCAACTTGCCTGGCACTTAGCCCAAGCTGGTATCTGGCTTAGCCCAAAATTGACTGACCAAGGAGCCGGGCTATTTGCCTGGCGCGTGCAGCTCACTCACGAGTGGGCGCGAGTAGGGGACAAGGGTGCAGGCAGCGGGGCCTGCTGTCAGCCCACTTGTGCTTCACCCGGAAGGAGGCGACGTGGCCCTCTCAATGCCATTGGATTTCCAATGGCTAGTTTTTGTAGACCGTTGGATTTCCAACGGTAAAAAAATTTAAAGTTGACTTTTAAAATGGACCGTCCGATCACAGATCAACGGTCCACGTTTTTTTCACAAAAAATAAAAATAAAAAAGATAAAAAAGGCCCAACGGTCAGAATTATGACCGTTGGCCACGTGGCAGCGCCTTGACTCTTAGATTTGAATATTTTTCAAATTCAACAGTCCAGAATAATTAACTATATTAAATTTTATTAAAAATTATGAAAAAATTATGAAAAATTATGAAAAAATACAGATTTTTTTAAAAAAAATATAGAAAATTTTTAAAAAAGTTATTTTTTTCTATAAATACCTAACCCTCATCTTCCACCTTACACCACATTTCAATATTTTCTACACTTTCTAACAAAGCTTTCATATACTTTTTGTGTGAAAAAAAAAACCAAAAAGCTCATCCTTAATTCGTTTGTCCATATAAACCATACATTCCTACATCCATCTTCATCGTTTTCAAATCTTGAGTTTTTTTTTTACAATGTCTTCTTCAAGGAGAGTGCATAAACAATTTGTGGAGCAACAGAAAAGATTGTTGGCACAACAAGAAGAATTGATCAATCTCGAGGAAGGTGGAGGTAGAGATGAGGCTTTCGCAATGGAGGAGGAATCGAATGATGACCATAGAAGGCAGAAGGCCTCACATTCTCGCCGTGTCATGGAAGCTGTAGGTCAAATAGCCAAACCCAGACGTGTCACAAACTTCAATAGAAAAAGGGAAAGACGAGGTAAAGATCTCTTGGAAGATTATTTTATTCCCAACAACGTATTCCTTGATCATGTTTTTAGACGTCATTTTAGAATGCAACGAAGTTTGTTCAACAAAGTCATGAGTGCTATTTGCAACCATGATCCATATTTTGTTAAAAAAGAGGATACTTTTCGTGTTCTAGGTCTTCTTCCAGAGCAAAAAATTACTGCTGCCTTGCGAATGCTTGTATATGGAGCATCTGCAGATCAAGTGGATAAGATCGCGAGGATGGGAAAAACAACTGTTCTGGAGTCTCTGATGCGGTTTTGCTCTACAATTGAAGCCCTGTACACCAATGAGTACCTCCGGACACCCACGCCAAGGGACATGTGAAGACTTCTAAGGAAGGGTGAGATGCGAGGCTTCTTTGGCATGATTGGAATCATCGACTGCATGCACTGGACTTGGAAAAACTGTCCAAGTGCATGGCAAGAAGCTTATGGCGACAGAAAATGAGCCAAAAGTATCATTTTGGAAGCGGTGACTTCATTTGATACATGGATTTGTCATGCTTTTTTTGGTGTTCCAGGAGCTCAGAATGACCTAAATGTCCTTGCTCAATCTCCAGTGTTCGACGATCTGCTGCAAGGAAAATCACCGAAATGCACATATTGGGTTAATGGCACTAAATACGCGGACCATACTACCTTGCAGATGGTATTTAATCAAGGTGGGCTACGTTTGTCAAAACAGTGCCACATCCACGGACTGAAAAAGAAAAACACTTCGCAAAATGTCAAAAGGGGTGTAGGAAGGATGTGGAATGTTGTTTTGGCATCTTGCAAGCTCGTTGGGCGATTGTCAGGGCTGCAGCTAGAATGTTTGATGTCGAGGCTTTTCGATCCATCATGATGACGTGTATTATTCTCCACAACATGATTGTGGAAGATGAATATGATTATGATGCCGTCGATGAATATGAGCCGGATCCGATGAACAACTCAAGAACACGTATTTACTATGCTTATGACCGGACCGAAGATCCCGTGCAATATGAGCCGCTAGAACGTGATGGACATTACAATGAATTGATCGTTCATCGGTACACTGATGTGCAAGAGCCATATTGGCATGTAACCAGCCAGAATGACTTGATTGAGCACCAGTGGGATTGCAAGAAGGTGAAGATAATTAAAATAAGCTTGTGGTTGAAGAATAAAGTGTATTTGAAGAGTTTATGTAATTTTATTTTAGTGTGTGTGTGTTTTTTTTTTTAGTTTATTTGATGAGTTTATGTAATTTTATTTTAGTATGTTTTTTTTTAAGTTTATTCGATGAGTATGTAATTTTATTTTAGTGTGTTTTTTTTTAAGTTTATTTGAAATTTTATTCGAAATTGGTCAAAAATCTTATTTGAAATTTTTATTTATTTATTTATTCTTTTCAAAAAAATATAAAATATTTTAAATGGGCTGGGTGCCAGCGCATTTTGTAGGGATGGAGATCTTTTGTGCCAACGAATTTTTAGACTGGGTGCCAACACATATTTTTAGGGGTGGAGATGCTTTGGTTTATTATTGTTCACTGAAATCTATTACTGTTCACTTGAGTAGATAAATCGCTGGGTGCTGGCGCAAAGTCTTTAGGGTGGAATTGCTTTAAGAATACTGTATTCTAAACAATTTTCGTAACCCAAGAATACTAAACAAATATTATATTACCTTTATTGGTAACAGTTAAAAATATCGTCCGTAAACTATTATTTTAATTATTGGAATGGTATAATGACTTAAAAAATTAAAATACGGAAATGTATGATGAATGTACCTATAATGGTGTTTAATTGTCAAAAAAAAGAAAATTATAATTTTTTTTTTAATTTTCAAGTTGTTAAAAAACATGTAGACGGGTGAAAGGTGTAATGGTAAAAAAAAGAAAGATAAATGGGTTGAAAAGGGTAAATGGGTAAACGGGTATTAAATGGTTACGGTTAAATGAGTATGCGGTTATGGATATGGTTAGCCATTTATAAATGGTTATGGGTATGAGTATAATATTTTAGGTAATTACTGAACGGGTAAATGATTATGCGGGTATGAGCATAAACGGTTATGAGTAAATAACCGCGGTTACCCCTCGGCCATAACCGTTACCCATCCCTAAATGAAGGTGGGTGTGGAGGAAGTTCTCAATATTATAATTATTTTTAATGTTTAATTTATTCTTTTATTGTTTAAAGTTATTTTTAATGAATTTATTCTTTTAGTGTTTAATTTATTTTTTAAAATATTTTCTTTTTCTAATATTTTGTTGTTGTTGTTTAAATAATTAGTTATAGAGATAAAGTTGTCAATTTATTAGCAGAATTTTGACTAAGGGGTTATATGTAAGTAAATTGAAATTTAAGAAAATATTAGTGTAATATCTCAAACGTAAGAGAATTTTGTAATGTTATTTACCCGAATAAAATTGCAAAATTGACGTGAAAATAGTGTAGGCCGTTCAGATAGATAGACAGGCAACCGAATGCTTTTTCACAGCAAACACAACCGTGTGATTCAAATTCAAACAGATACAACTGTTTGATTTAATCTGAAATACTCCAGATTAAAAATTAAACTAGTTGTTGGGGTGTCCATCAAAACTCAAAAGTTGACTTGAAGCAAAGAAGAGCGGTTGGCCCAACTCAAACCCACACACACCCTTTCCCCCGCCACCACCCGTTACAGTGGGCCAGCCTGTCCCGGATCACTTCCATTTAAACCCCGCTAATGATAATAGTTACCGTTCGCTACCTCACGCGCTGGTCACGTGACCCCCGATAGTTTTTGAATTCCTACTTGTCCGCCTTCTCTAAAACCCGCTTTAATTCAACCCCAATCGCCCGCTTTCAAAATTTCCTCTCTCTCTCTCTCTCTCTCTCTCTCTCTCTCTCTCTCTCTCTCTCTCTCTCTCTCTCTCTCTCTCTCTCTCTCTCCTCCCACCGCACAACGCATTCAAAAACCAAAAACGAACGAGATTGGAAGGCAGGAAGGAAGCAAATCCCACTTTTCGTCCGCCTCCTTCAGGTAAAGCTACTCCCAGATCCGTTTTCATCTCCCCTTCCTCTTTTCTATTGCTATCAATCTCAATTCGTATCGGATTTTTTTTATCTTCTGTTGATTTTTGTTTGATGATTTTTAATGCGGTGGTGTTTGATTGTGATTAGGGATTCGATTTTTCAATCTGGAGGCGTGGCGGAGGATTTAGGATTTTTTGATTTGGGATCGAGGGGTTTTCGCATTAGGTCGAGATGGATAGTTCGGAATGTGTTCAAGTGGCTGTCAATGTGAGGCCCTTGATTACCTCCGAGCTTCTGGTAGGCTGCACAGATTGCATTTCCGTCGTTCCCGGTGAACCCCAGGTAATTTCTTCTCAATTTTTTAGGTTAAACTTTGGGTTCTTGGTTTTTCGAATGTCAAATGCGTCCATTTAGCTGCTTACTGTTACTTTTACTTGATTTTTGAAGTGTAAGATAATATATGTGTAATGCATGTTCAATTTTTTTTGATAATTGAAATATGAATGTGTTTGTAACGAATGATTTATGATTGGGATATGTGAACAGGTGCAAATTGGGACACATTCATTCACATATGATTATGTGTATGGTAGCTCCGGACTTCCTTCCAATGCGGTGTATGACGATTGTGTTGCTCCGCTTGTTGATGCCCTTTTCCATGGATACAATGCGACTGTACTCGCTTATGGACAGGTATAATGTTTATGAAAACTGTTGTTGGGTTTGTTTTACTTCATGTTTGAGCTAAAACAAAGTAGCCACATTGAATTCGTTTAATATTGCAGACGGGTTCCGGTAAGACATATACAATGGGGACTAACTATACTGGAGAAGGAAGTAATGGTGGAATAATACCCAAAGTGATGGAAAGTATATTTAAGAAAGTGGAGACAACGAAAGATAACACGGAGTTTTTGATCAGGGTATCATTTATTGAGGTATGAAGATTCCCATTAGTTCATTAATAGTAGGATGTTTAGCCAAAATGGTTCCTAAGATTTGCATAACTCCTCACTTTGGTCCCTGAGATTTGAAATCAATAAAAGTAGTCCATGAGTTTGTCCACCAGCAATCGTTTTGGTCATTCCAAGAAAAATTTCCATTAAATAAGGTTAAAATGACAAAAATACCCTCAATTTTTGTCAAATCATTTGGCCCATTGTTTATTAAATTGAGGGCATTTTTGTTATTTTGATCCTTATTTAGTATAATTTTTCATGGAATGACCAAAATGATTGCTGGTGGACAAACTTAGGGACCACTTCTATTGATTTCAAATTTCAATGACCATTTTGCCTAAAAAGCCTTAATAGTATTTCTCTTTAAATTATTAAGTTATATGTTGATATTGAATGTGTATTATGGCAGATATTTAAGGAGGAAGTGTTTGATTTGCTTGACCCAAATTCATCATCACTCCACAAAAACGAAGGGGCAGCACCTGCAAAGCCTGTCCCAGCAAGAGTGCCTATACAAATTAGAGAAACAGTGAATGGAGGGATAACTCTTGCTGGTGTCACTGAGGCAGAGGTTAGAACAAAAGAAGAGATGGCATCATATCTCACTCGTGGATCATTATCTCGTGCTACTGGGAGCACCAATATGAACAGCCAGTCAAGGTGCGATGCCTGCGCTTTCTATTAGTTAGGATTAGATGGTTTTATAGTAAGTAATATGTGTAATTTTTTTTTTCTGAATAAAGATACTTTCTTTTCAGGGTGTTTTGAACTCTATATCTGTTTTAGTTATGATTTGATTTTGTAGTAGCATAATTATGTTACAATTTTAGTTGTTCTTACTTTAAGGCTGAATTCATACCGGATGAACTAACATATTATCCTTTATATTTTCTTCCTCTCACATTGCAGCCGTTCACATGCAATATTTACAATAACTATGGAGCAGAAGAGGATAGCTCACTCTCTGAATGGAGCAAATAATGATGATATTGGTGATGATATCTTATGCGCCAAGCTCCATTTAGTGGATTTAGCAGGGTCTGAGCGGGCAAAACGGACAGGTGCTGACGGAATGCGGTTGAAAGAAGGTAATTACGAAGTACTTTATATGGAATCTTTCTCATAGGGTTGTATGAAAATAACATTTTTATTTATTGCTTTAACTGCATTAGCCTTTGATTGTTTTTTTCCCATTTAGTTTGAATTGGCTACTACTTATATATTTTACCTTTTATTAGGCATTCATATCAACAAGGGTTTACTTGCTCTTGGCAATGTGATAAGTGCCTTGGGAGATGAAAAGAAGCGGAAAGAAGGCGGCCATGTTCCATATCGTGATAGCAAATTAACACGTTTGTTACAGGCATGCAAATCACTTAATTTCCTTTGAATTCTTTTGATACATGTTATGACAGCTTGTAAATTAGAGACGTATTTTCTGTCTTCAATACATTTATGTTCAGATGTATTTATCATCATGTTTAATTTAGATAAGGAGAAAAAAGTAGCAACGCAAAGAAGCATGTGAAGAATTTTAATTCCCTTTGACCACTTAAACTACCATTTGAGGTTATAGATTGTCTTATAGGAAATGATATGTATATCATAATTTATTTAGCATTTGACTCCTGATCTCTTGAAGTGTTAATGTACATAATAATATAATTTAATTTGATTTAAAAAAAATATAATTGGTTATTTTCCAAATCGAAGTCTTCACTCACTGTAAATAAATAAAAGGAAAGATGCCTTAGTTCTGTTTCTGACTAATCTTCGCAATGTGTATTTTTAGGATTCACTCGGAGGAAATAGTAAGACAGTGATGATTGGTATGTTGATTTTTCTTGTTAGAGTAAAGCTTCATTTAAGATAATCATTTCAAATTATCCAATACTAATTTTGCTAAAATTATTGTCTTTACCTAGCTTGTGTTAGTCCAGCTGACACAAATGCTGAAGAGACGTTGAATACTTTGAAATATGCTAATCGTGCTCGCAACATCCAGAATAAGGCAGTTGTAAGTTTTTGTGCAATAATATGATTTAGTTAAGGTTTTTTGCTTTTTGTCTTCTACTGATCTTCTCTTTTGTTCTTGATTGTGTAGGTCAATCGTGATCCCATGGCAGCTCAGTTGCAAACAATGAGAAGCCAGATTGAACAGTTACAGACTGAACTTTTATTTTATCGTGGCGATGCTAGTGCACCATATGAGGAACTTCAGGTATATGATTGACAAGTGGCAATAACAATCGCTCTTTCTCAGTGAGATTATGTGTTTATTGCTTTCAGACTTTTCATTGACCTTCAACTTTTTTAGATCCTGAAGCACAAAGTATCGTTACTCGAAGAAAGCAATATGGAATTGCGTCACGAGCTTCAAGAACGTCGAGTTTCATGTGAACATCTAAAGCAACGTGCTTTTGAGGCTCAGGTTTCTATAAATAGTTATAAAGTTATGTCATTGTTCAATCTCGTATGGGGATTCACTAATATTCAATATTTTAGGTTGAAAAAGATAAACTGGCCATGATAATTGAATCAGCACGAAATGGTAAACCTTGGGATGAGATTGACTCGAATTCAGTTCAGGTTGGTATATAGTGGTTTTTTTTCGTTTTTTGAATTTTATCTTTCATTACTTGGTAGTATGCACTTGGTGCGATGGCAAGTGCCTTCGCCCATGAGCGGTAGGTCTCGGGTTCGAGACTTGGGAGCAGCCTCTCCATAAATGGGGGTAAGGCTAGCCGACATTCACCTCTCCCAGACCCTGCGTAAAGCGGGAGCCTTGTGCACTGGGTACGACCATTACTTGGTAGTATGCATTTGTTTTTTCTTTTTGTATAGGCATTCGTTTTCTTTTTCATGTTCCACAATTTTTTTTCTCCTCAATAATCAAGAATCGGAACTCTGACATGGCTTTTAAACTCTTTGCAGGATTATGACTTGCTAAAAGGTTATGTGTCAAAAATTCAGGAGTTAGAAGGGGAATTATTGTGCTTGAAAAACTCAAACAACTCAAAGCACAAGAGATTTGTTGAGTGTGCTGAGTCAGATGATGACAGCTTTCGCACTAAGAATATATTATTCCCCTCTATCAATGAATATTCATCTGATTATGATACTAAAGCTGGGGATATTTCAGGTAGAAAAAAAATCTTTATCTTTTGCCTTTTTATTTTTGGTTATTATACTTGTTTGATTTGGTTGTACATTCTAAGTTCATCTAACACCAAGCTTTGTTCATGAGTACTGTTTCATTTACAACTATTTGTCAGTTTTTCATTTTTTATTCGTATGTTTTTTTTGTTCTCAGTGTATAAAGAAAAAATTTGTCTTCTTTGCTGGCATGTATTTCAAGCTGTGGATTGCTTGTGGGTTGGATTGACAAATAATTTTGGGTTCCTGTAATTGAAACTAGTAATGTCTATGTAAATGTGAGACAATTTATACCAAGTAAGAGGATTTTTGAGGATTCTATGGGGGAGGAAACAAAGGGCTTGTGGGATTGAGTTTCATACATGGCATCATTGTGTGCTTCGATTTTCTTGATATCCCCTTGTTTCTCATTCATGCCAATTGTAAGCTTCTTTTAATGTTTCATGTTATATAGCTGTGTTGTATTGTTATATTTTTGTTATGTTTTAGCAGCTGGTAGGTTAGCTGTTGTTTTAGTGTTCTCTATACTTGTTCCATTGTTATTATCCTAATAAAATTTTTATGTTTCCATATAATTTACTAGTTGACGAGATTGAAGATCACGAAAAGGAGCAAAAGGAGCAAGAATTTTCTTCTCTTCAAGAAAAATTTGACAGGGAGCTCAAAGAATTGGACAAAGCTCTTGAACAGAAGGAGGTAAGGTTTCTTAAGTTTTGATTAAAGTGTTAGAATTATCTTTGTTGCGCTATTTCAGTTGGATAACTTCAATCCTTTGAGATGTTAAAGCGATTTATTGTTGAGCTTCCATCCTTTCCTTTTGGATTACTTCTTTGAAATAGATTTTGGAGGATCCATAAAGTTGAAGAAACCTTTCCCTAAATATTATTTTGAATGACATGCTAACTGTTGCCAACTGTTTTTTCTTAAAGAAGTCTATTTAACTTTCAAGAGTATTTCTTTACATCCTACTATTGTCTAAGTTATGCTTGTTTGTTTTCTATTGGTGTGGGTGTTTCATCATTTTGCATTATTTTATTCTAATTTAGTTACTTTTGACTTGTTCAAGGCTGAAATGAAGCGGTTTACTACTTCTGATACCTCGGTTCTTAAACTACATTATGAGAAGAAAGTTCAGGAGTTAGAGCATGAAAAGAAAACACTGCAGGTTTGTTTTCTTTTTTCAATACTTGTGGTCTGTTCAAAGGTCTGGCTTATAAATTCTGCCCATTCTGGTTCTGCAGAAAGAGATTGAGGAGTTGAGACACAATCTTTCAAATATATCATCTACTTCTGACGATGGTGCTCAAAAGTTGAAGGAAGATTATCTACACAAGTTGAATGTCCTTGAAGGGCAGGTGAGTTCAAATGCCTTAACCTTTTGATGGAAATTTCATGTCTTGGGCAGCCGGGCTGAATTTTGCTTTGCAGGTTTCTGAGCTCAAAAAGAAGCAAGATGCTCAAGCTCAACTCTTGAGACAAAAACAAAAAAGTGATGAGGCTGCGAAGCGACTTCAGGATGAAATACAGAGAATAAAGACTCAAAAGGTGCTATTTGCTAAGAATGTGCCTATTGATGCAAAAAGATACTAGTAACGTTTTGTTTTCAATATTAAATGCAATCTTTTATTTCTTAGGTTCAACTGCAACACAAGATCAAACAAGAGTCTGAGCAGTTTAGATTATGGAAAGCATCACGAGAAAAAGAAGTTCTTCAGGTATATAAAATTTTTATATAGCTTGCATCTATCTGACTTCTGGTGGTGTATAGCCAAATCATGCTGGTCATATGCTCATCATGTGAATGATCTTGGAATCTGCAAGTGTGTCAGTGATGGTGCTTTGTAGAATACTGTTTACAGATCATGATATGGAAAACACATTTTATTATTATTTGATTTTCGAAGGCAACCGTGATCTAGAAATCACATTTTAGATAAATTTATAAATTATCTAAAGTTCATTTTATCTTTTGAAGTGTTATTTATTCATTTTCATATATTTTGGGTTGGCAGAAATCTACCCTTTCTGATGAATAACATGAATTCTCCTTTTTCGGACCAAAAAAAAAAAAAAACATGTGTTCCTTTTTTGTGTTAACAATTATAAGATGCTATGTATAGTCTGTAGTGTAGTTTACTGCATGACTATGAAGTCTTCTCTTTTATCTTCACCATCTATTTTTGAAACTGGAGAGTTAACGAAATCTTCCTTTTTGTTTTTTGCCAATTATCAGCTTAAGAAAGAGGGGAGGAGGAATGAGTATGAAATGCATAAACTATTAGCTTTGAATCAGAGGCAAAAAATGGTAAGAAAATGCTTGCTAGGATGTGCTTCCTTCATTTATAGAAAGATATTCACTCTTTTCTACATGTAATGTCAGGTTTTGCAACGGAAGACAGAAGAAGCTTCTATGGCCACAAAAAGGCTAAAAGAGCTTTTAGAATCGCGAAAGACTTCTTCACGTGAAATTTCTGGTCATGCAATATACCTTATTTGTTTCTATTTTCTTGTCATTATAATGTATTAACAATTTATTACAACTCTATGCAGGAGCTGGCAGTGGACATGGTCCTGGAGTTCAGGTACTTGTCACTCTATTAAGTATCTAATGAGAAAGAAAAGAGTCATTTATCAGAAGGATTTTTTTGTTTGCATGATATGGAGATGGATAATGTTGTAGATCTGTACACAAATTGATAGTGTCACATCATCTATGCCATATTGGACGAGGCCCATGTGTTTCATGTCGCTTGATAATGAAACTTCAGCTTCAGTTGCTTTGAAATTTTTACTAAGCTATTTAGAGAAGAATTTTCCTGTGTTCTTATAATGTGGAAACTGTAAGGCTTGTGAGAGGGTTAAAATTTGCTTTTCAGTCCATTTCACAGCTTGTAACTTCTTAGTTTATCTGTTTATGTACTGGTATGTATTTATCCTGTATGTAATTTTTCTGTATACAGGCTTTGATGCAGGCAATTGAACATGAGCTTGAAGTCACAGTTCGGGTGCATGAAGTACGTTCTGAGTATGAGCGTCAAATGGAAGAGTAAGTCTTTCCATTCTAGGAGACTACTTTATAAATCTACTTATATGGTCTATGAGATTCATAGAGTTGACTAACTTGAAAAGGATGCCATGCCTAATATTAAGTTGAAATGTTGTATTTAGTTATGCCAAGAATCATATTCAATGCTGGCTGTTTTTTCCCTTGAAATCTTTTGTACCTGTTTGTTAGATTGTGTAGAGATTCTATCTGAGTCACAATTCTGCAGAATCAGTTTCACTAACTCTTGGAATTTCAGGCGGGCTAGGATGGCCAAGGAGGTTGCAAAGCTAAAAGAAGAAGCAGAAATGCTAAAACGAACTAATTTCAGGTGAGCTTTTTTTGCAGATGAATATTCTATTTGAACAAATTTTCTTTATTTTTTTGTGCTAACTTGACATACATAGCCCTCTTTTGAATTGTGCCAATTGTAGCGATTACCCTGAATCTATGTCTCCTGGTGCAAGAAATTCGAGGATTTATGCACTTGAAAACATGCTTGCTACTTCATCTAGCACCCTGGTTTCTATGGCATCACAATTATCAGAAGCAGAAGAGCGCGAGCGGGGTTTTACTGGGAGGGCACGCTGGAACCAAGTTCGGTCTCTTGCTGATGCAAAAAATGTGATGAATCATTTGTTCAATTTAGCTTCTTCCTCCAGGTAATAGGTTATACTCAGGTCAAAGATTTTCCCGGAATAGAAATATTTCTTCTAATTTATGTTTGAAAGAAAAACCTCTAGTGTGTGCATGTCAGCGTAATTGATTTTACCTTCAATAGTTACTTTGGAATGCCGCTGAAAAAAAAGAAATGTTTCCTTGACTTTCAAGGTGCTTGTTGCGAGATAAAGAAGTTGCATACAGAGAGAGGGATTTGGAAATAAGAGATTTGAAGGAAAAAGTTGTAAGCTTGAGTCGTTTCCTTAGAAAATCAGAGATGCAGAGGTCTGAACTTGTTCATCAGGTAAAGTCTTAGATTAGATTATGTTGTTGCCAGTGTGAAACCATGATATTCTATCTTCCTTTCGTTATTCGACTGACTCCTGGTATTCATCCTTGAGTAGTGGTCTCCTTTCTCTAAATTCTTAAATTTTATGGACAGATTTGCTTTTCTGAATAATGTTTCTGATTTCTAGCTTTTAGAGTCTTCATTTTTCTTTTATATTTTAGTCTGATTATTCTTTGCTTGCAACAGAATGCAGCCTTGAAGAAATTTGCCATGAACTGTTCCAAGGATGCGGACCTAAACAATGGTGGACACAAGTACGATTTGCGCAAACTGGTAAGTGAGGGTGACATTCTCTTTTGCAAGTTCCTCATGCTGGTTGATACTATGTTTTCTTTATTGTTTTGTTTTAAAATACTTGTTGCTATTTCCTGATTACAATTGACTTATAATTGTTAATCTTTATATGACTGATGTGTTTTGTGAATCTAGGAAAACCGGGCATCGTTTATCTGGGAGGATATGGATACGTCTGATTCAGAAAAATCTGAAGCGGAGGAGGATGGCGACTGGGTGATGTCAGGAAAACGACCATCTAAAAAGAGAAAATCCAAAAGTGGAAGTTCAAGTGGGGGAGGATATAATGAGTCAGAAATTAAGAATGTTGGAGGCTTCAAATTAGATGCTTCAGGTGAGGGGATTGTGTCTGTGAAGAAAAGTGAATCAGGCGTATGCTGCTCTTGCAGCAAAAGCTCCTCATGCAAAACTAGCAAATGCGAATGCCGGTCTTCCAGAGGCACTTGTGGGTCATCATGTGGCTGCGCGGCTGCAAAGTGTTCAAATAGAGAATCAGCTTCACTTGTGGCGCAAGAATCTGCACCCGCGGAGGTGTCTGAAGTGATTAGAAACGAGATAGGGACTGATGAAGAAGAGAAGAATCAGATTCTTGTTACTCATGGTGCAAGGTTGCTTCAGAATGCATTAGCTGATAACTCTAGCGAGACAACTGATGATGGTGATGAACCAAGAAGGAAGGCTCTTTCCGAAATTGGAAATACGTTGGTATACTTTAGTCTCGCCTGATAGACTTATTTAGAGGGATTGTCTAATCGAATTGCTTTTCACTCTTCCCTTATCATCTGTGCAAAGTCTTTAGGGGTTAGAATTTAATTATTTCACAATTCTCAGACTTATTTTGGCTTACATTTTGATGGTTTTATCAACTGAAGGTCAAATCCAACGCACCAAAGCCTAACCAGAGAAAGAAGTGGCGAAAATCCACAATTCAACTTGTTACAAATGCTCCGCCTCCCCCGCAGCCAGAAGTTGCTGAAGCACCTCGAAGGCCAGATAACAAAGGACATGAGGCAAGCATCCCTATGAAGCTACCAAGGGCCATGCGATCAGTTGCTGCGTCAAACATTGGCAACCCATTTAGAGAAAGGAATGCCGAAAAACCTGAACAATCGGGTGCCAACAAGGAAGCTGGAATTCCTGCGGCACCAACAAGTCCTCTCCGGCAGAAGAGAACAACAGATGAGAAGGAAAACCACCTTTGAACTTGGTTGCCTCTCTCTCATTGGCATTGTCTTATACCAGAAGTTTGAAGCAGGTCGTCATAGCGATGTAGGATTTGAGGTGGCCGCCTATGAGGATTTATCGATCCGGAGCCCTGATTTGTGTTTGATTGTTGAAGATAGAAGAGATGTAGGTGGTTTGGCCTTTGTTGGCTCTGTTGCTTAGACGGTGTTGCTCAGGACTCAGGAGTGTTGATATTGTTAGTTCTCTATCCACCATTTTTAATGGCATTTTGTAGATACACTCAGAGCACACCAATGAGATTAACATGGTTTTCCATTAAATCAGGCACGGAACTGTGCAGAGGACTAATCATCTGGGGGAAGTAATTAATGAAAACATATACGGCTGATTTGGAAGTGCTTTTAAAATGATTGAAAGTGCTTTTACTGAAAATGATTTTGGTTTCCAAAAGGACTTTAAGTGTTTTTTTTGAAAGAAGCACTATATATGTGTTTATTGTAGGAAACATTAAGTACTTTTTCCAGGATCTTGGATTTTAAAAGATTGGTTTAAAAAACATTTCCACAAAAAGCATTTTTAGTTATTTTACAAGCTCTTCCAAACAAGCTCATAATATAGCACCCAAAAATGCAATATTCAAATAATGGAAGTTTTTGCTATTCAGTACTACGGTCTGGTGGTATTTCCCTTCACTTGTGAGTGAGAGGTCTTAGGTTTGCGTATCGTGGATGACGAATTTGGTACTAAATTAGGTTGTCTATAATATGGCATAGCTGAACTCCCCCTTCCCCTTAATGTAAAATATATCGTTGTACTAAAAAAATAAATAATGAAAGTTTTTTTAATGGTGTGAGCATCAAAATTGCAAGCGGGAGAACATACTGCTCTAAACTCTAGACAATCATTCTCTATAACTCTTGCTTGTTTTACATTAATGTTGAAAATAAAAAGTTTTTGATGAAATTATACACCACTTTTCCTTAATTATTTTAATTAAAATAAAGAAAAAGAAAAGGGAATTGTTATGAGCACTCCAAAATCCTTATTCCACACTTCAAGCTTTTTATATTAGTAAAGAAAAATATACTTGTAAGGAGTATAGAATGAGATTTTTGGAGTGTCAATAGTACTCCTCAAAGAAAATCATGGGTTTCATGAAGTTTATAGTTTTCTCCCGGACATCATAATTCAAATTACATTTATCTAAATTTCGAGAGAAATTTCAACTTGGTGTAGAAGGGGGAGGACATTACTCTCACAAATGTTGCCGGTTTACCAAAAAAAAAAAAAAAAATTAGGGTGGTTTGGTAACACAAATTAGCAATCTTTTAAAGTTTGACTTGCATGAATTGAAAACTTTGTTTACTTTTTGGATAAGATACTAGTTTAGGGCTGGACATTCTAAAAATTAACAACTGTACACACTTTATGCATGTACTTATTAAAATTTTGAAAATAGAATTTACAAAGAGAGATATAAAATGGTTGCTAAAGATTTTGGTAACGAACTTCAAACGATTTTTCGTAACTGAATAGGTTGTTCATATCTTTAGCAACTGTTTTTGAATAACTATTTCGTCACTAGAGTTTATTTTATTTGGGTGAAAAATGTGAAAGAAAAAATGGAGGCAAGTGATATAGTTAAATGGCCTTGAGCATTTGAAAAAAAAGGTAAATTTTTTTTATATTTAATTTACTACATTGCCCATAACTTTTGTCTTGATTATTTTTCTTTAGTTTTATTGATAAAATTAATTCAATTTTTTCACGCTTTTTTAATTTTCATAGCATATATATATATATATATATTTTTTTTTTTTTAACAAAAGAATATTTTGTTAATGGTAAGTTTAAATTAAAAAAAATGACACGACACGGCTTGCTCACGAATTCACATCTCATTTCAATTTTTTTTTTCAATTTGAATTTTTTAGTTTTAAAGAAAAATAATGATGAGTCAACGTTCACTTAACTCACACGTGGCAGATTTGAATGAGAGGTTTCCCTCTTTTATTTTTTTAATTATTACAGGGTATATTGGTGGGTCCTCGTCCGTCCCTCCTCTTCTTCTTCAGCGCACATTAACACTTTTACTCCACTGCAGCCTTCGGATCCGATCCTTACCCACACTCGGACTCGCCGATTAGGGTTTCAAATTTCCCAATTTTCCGGCAAATTGATCGGATAGTTGAAGCCATAAGATGAAGAAAGGCAACCGCCGCGCAAAGCAAACCGTCGACGCACCCACCACCGATGATTACGAGAAGAAATTTCAACAATTGGAGCTTGAAAATCAAGCATATCAGGTCGCTCCTTCACTTTCTATTTTTGTTTCCTGTATTTGTTTTGTTGTGATTTTTAGGGAGCCTGTTTGGTTGCCGAGAAATGTTTGTGAAAAGAAAAGAAAATTGGAATCCTAGATTTGATTTTGTTCGTTTGAATTGCATTTTGCAAAAGTGAATATATGTAATTGAATCGATCCGGCAACCAATTTTCGTTTAGATTCTGATTTGTTCAGTTTATAATGTACGAAAATCTATTAATTTTGATTTCTGGTTTCGATTGGCAGAAGGAGGTTGAGGAGCTGAGATTCAAGCTTGCAAATGGTTCATCCACTTCTTGTGAGAGCAGTGCTCAGAAGCTCAGAGAGGAATACATTCAAAAGCTGACTTTCCTTGAGGATCAGGTGGATTTTATGCTCGGAGTTGTGACGAGGTGTTCAATAATGGTTTTGCATGTTCTATATCTATAATTTCATTTTCGCAGGTTGCGGTGTTAACGAAGAAGCTAGATGCTCAATCTCAACTCTCTGTCCTAAGAAGAAGGGGCGATGAGCCCACAAAACAGTTGCATTTCGAGATTCAGAGGTTGAAAGCTCAGAAGGTGACATTTTGTTAGTTACTACGAGGCTTTATTGCATGAATTTTTTTAAATTTTGTGCTTTCAATATTAGCGAATTTTGTGCTGTTTAGGTTCAACTGCAATGTAAAATGAAGTTAGAGTCTGTGCAGTTCAGATTGCAAAGGGCTTCACTGGAAAAAGAAGTTCTTCAGGTACATGTTTCTCCCTAACGTATTAACATAGCACATTTGACATAAAACATTTTTGGCACTATAACTTTTGGTCTATATATGTGTGTGTGTGTGTGTGTGTGTGTATATCTACTAGCTAAGTCTGCTTAGTATGTGTGGAAAAGTGTTGACTAGTTTATCCGGAACTTATATTATATCAAGGTATTTGAAATCCTTTTGGATATCTTTATGCATCAACAGCTCAAAAAAGAGAGTAGGAAGAATAAACATGGGATGCTTAAGCTATTGGACTCCAACCAAAGACTAAAGACGGTAAATTTGTATTTGTTTTATATAAGATCCTATAGATGAACAGCTTGATGGAAATGTATCCGGTAGTTACAAATTGTGTAGAATCAATTCTCTTAGTGTTGGTCTTTCTGCTTCAGGTTTTGCATCGGAAGAATATGGAAGCATTCATGGCCACTAAACGGCTCAGACAACTGTTAGAATCTCGCAAGGCTTTGTCACACAAAAAAGGTGGTCAGAACAGAAACCTTGAGAGTTGGCTTACATTTATGTTGAATTTGTATAGTAGTTAGCTTTCCCCCTCATTTTGGTTTACAAATCATGTAGGTGCTAGAAATGGGAAGATTGCAGCAATTCAGGTATTTCATAACCAAACAATGAATTGTTGAATATGTGCTTGTCTGTGCATGTGTGTGTTTTTGGTGGGTTTGCTCCTTCATGTATACTTGTAAACTGATTCATTAGTTTAATTGCTGTATATTTGTATCACATGTACTCTGAATTGGAAATGGCATTCCCTTCATTTCATCTTCAAAGATGAAAAGTATCTTAGGACTTCATTCTAACACAATCATATCAGTACTCTTGAGTCTTGACACAATTTAAACAACTTGTGCAGGGTATTGAGCATGAGTTTGAAGAAACGGAAGAATTACACAAACTATGTGCTCAGTATGAACGTCAAATAGAGGAGTGAGTCCCAAAGATTTGTTGAAACCTCTGTCTTCGGATTGCAATCATTTGTCCATTTATTCTATAATCTCTTTAAATATGAAAACTGCTGCTAGAAACTGTATACTTATGTATGCATATCGCATACAGTATTTTGCTCACTTATATTTTCAAGGTACGCTTTTAGAGAGCTTAGGCACAAAAGATTTAACAATATTTTGTAGAACCATATATCATGTTTTGATGCAATCATTAGCTTGCAGAGAATCTCTATAGTCTTCAGGAATCTAACTAAAAGAACATGATTGGCATTTCATTCTAGACTCACAGGACAATAAATCTTTCCATTGAAATTGTTGATCCAAATTTCTCTTATCTGTTATAAGTGGGTTAGACTGGCGGATCCTTTTAAATTCTGCTACATCTAATCAAGTGTCAAACACCGAGTAAATCCATCTGGCATACTACTTGATTGAATTTTGCCACTGCAATGAAAGATAAAACTTACTGAGTACTACATTCTTGAGGGACTGATACCTTATCAATGGTCAAAACTATTTTCTTTATGCAAAACTCTAGAAATAAATCGATAATAAGTTCAGAAATTTAAATATATTAGATGAGAAGTACATATATCCGGGATAACATCATGGATGAAAGTAATCCCAAGTTAATATAGGGGAACAAACTTTCTCAAACCAGAGTTGAGAATAACTCAGATAATAATTGGAGTTCAATAATCCATCACTAAAATGAAGTTTTTGAAAACTAAATTTTGCATTCCTTTGTTAAATTTTTCTTCAAACCTCTTAAGGTGTACTACGTGTTCCATGATATAGTATGCATGACTGATTTACGTAATTGTTGTGTTTTATTCTAATACTTGTTGGAATTTATTTGAATGATTTGCTTAAGAGTTCTCACGGGACAAAATTTCCAAAACAACGAAATTATGAAAGTCATCTTTCTCATTTTGGATTTGTAGGATGGCTGAGGAAGCTGCAAACCTTAAGGATGAAGCAGAAGCACATCAGCAAGAAAAGTCGAGGTCAGAAGTTTTGCTTCTGAACTCTGTTCCTGCAAGGTTGTTGTAAACTATTCCTATGTATTTTGCTTCTGAAACGTGCCCCTTTCCCCCTGCCATCTTAAGGTGCACATGCCAGGAGCAAGAGGTTGACTGCTTGGAGAAGGATTTAGGTATAACAGATCTGAAGGAACAATTCGTTAGTCTCAGTAGTTTGGTTGGACAACTAAGACTGAACAAGGCTGAGCTTGATATTGGAAATAAGTCACAGGTTAGTGCACTTAAATGCGGATCCATGTTTCGTGTTGTTGATTTTTGAACTAAAGTTCATCTTCGTTCTGGAGCTTGAATCATGTAGTGGTTTGAGGAAAACTGAATTAGTTGCATTGTTCTTAATGAAATACAACTATATGACCCGATTAGAAATACAAACCATGATTTCCTGTATTCTCACACCTTCAGTTATGATATCTGATAATCAGGGGACTGTGAGTCAACATTCCATTTCTGTTGGGAGTAACAGTTACAAGTTAGTGGACGACAACACCTCCTCTGCATCGGAAAACTTGAATGTTGCAAAAGTTAAAACTGCATCAACATTGTGCTGCTCATGCAGTAAGAGTTCTTTGTGCAAGACGATGAAATGCAGATGTCGATCCACGGGTGGCAGCTGTGGCGTATCATGTGGCTGTGTAGCCTCTAAGTGCAGCAATAGAGAACTAACAGTCCAAATCAAGTTGGATGAGTCGCCACAATCAGAGACAGCTGATGGCATTTGGAATGGTTCAGATGCAACTGAAGCGGAGAAGGGTAGCACAGTGGCTTCCGAGGGTGCAATGCTGCTCCAGAATGCTCTAGTTCAGAAGCCTGCAGAGTTGAATGATGATCTTGGGCCAAGAAAGAAACCATTATCTGATATTGGGAACCTACTGGTATGCTTCATTATCATTTTTGAACCCCGCTTTATTTTTCTTAAAGAACTATAATGTTTTGCGAAGAGGTCGCACTTAGTGCGATGGCAAGTGCCTTCGCCCATGAGCGGTAGGTCTCGGGTTCGAGACTTGGGAGCAGCCTCTCCATAAATGGGGGTAAGGCTAGTCGACATTCACCTCTCCCAGACCCTGCGTAAAGCGGGAGCCTTGTGCACTGGGTACGACCTTTTAACTATAATGTTTTGCGAGTACTTTGTTCTCCGCGCTCTAATAAATTTTCTTACCCTTATATGGGACCGTCTGCGTTTCTATTTGACAAACTTTCAGAAATGTGTTTTTAAGGTACCTCTGACTCCTCCTAATTGCCATTGGCATTCAAAATATACTCTATTGCTTGCAGGGATTTATCCCTTGCATCATTTTATTACGTCTTCCCTTGCTCTCTGACTGCTAATTTTAAACCCTATAGGCGAATGCAGACGGTGCAAAACCCGCGCCAAAGAAAAAGGGACGAAAGCCAGCGATACGACTTGTTACTGTAAACGCCGAAGGCAAAAAAGCAGCAGATGATGCAATGCAAGAAGAAGGTTGACATAGAGAAAAGTTTTAGTTGGAGCGAGATGAATTTTTCGTGATGAAAGAGAAGTGCTGCAGTGAGACACTTATGGAGAAAGAAAGCCACTGTAGTGTGAGGCATTGGTTAAGAAACAGAATCACTGTGTTTTACTTGATAAACAATTTCCCGATCCATGATAAGATTTGGAGACGCATATAATTGATAGAAAATCGGATTCTACGATACAAAATGGAGCTGTATTTTATTTGGATTTCGAATTGAAATCTAGTTAATTTTCTATTTGATTATCCTTGTAGCATAAATTTATGCAAATTTCATCGTTGTACGCGTGATTTACCAAGCGAGAACCAAAACGGGTACGAAAATTTGTTGCATTTGGAATTTGGAACTGGTGGATTCAGTGAGTACGAAAAATGCAAACATCTCTCTTAAAGTGTGTACAATTTTTGCAATATGTCAAGATCCCGAGGATCAGATTGCAAAAATTGTGAAAATTAATATAAGAGCAAGTACTACGGTATAGTGGTATTCCTCTTCACTTGTAAGTGAGAGGTCTTAGGTTTGATTCTCACCAAAGATGAATTTGAACCACAATATTGCTAACCCATTGTGAGGATAAGCTCACTCCCCTCTCCTTAATGTCGATAATGTCGTTTGTTAAAGAAAAAAGTAAAAATTTTGGGAGAAATGAAGGATGACAAGGAGATACACGCTAGAGAGAGAAATGTACAAAGAAAATGCATGCAAATACCAAAACAACAAATTATATTAAGTTGTTGTCACTTTCAAGTTTTAACGGGTAAGCTGTCAAATTTCATCCTGAATTTTACTTTATGTAGGAAGCCAAACCAATAAAACTGTTATGAAGCGAAACAAACGAGTTATATTCTATGAATCCAACTAACGATTCCACAAAGAACACAAGAAGATCAAGTTAGGTCCTGGTCCCGCTTTGTCCCGTCATCAATTAATTATTGACCATACAATAAACTTAAAAAATGTAAAATTTAGTCGAATTTGAAAATATTGTGGTAGATTCGAACGGACGGAAACTTTATGGCACATCAATCTGACTGGATTATTGTCTGATTGAACGTAAAGAAGCTGATCGTAAGAGGGTCATATCCTGAGATCGGATCCTTTCCTTTCCGTTCTCGGTGACACGTTGGTTTCAGATTGTTCTGGAAGACAGCTTTGGATCCCATTCGGATTCAAGTTGTGAGGATCTTAAGGATTCTCATATCCTAATCGTTTTGAATTTATTTATTCAAAATTAAACATAAATAATACTTAACGAAAATTTATTATATAATATACGATGAATAACCACAATGTAAAATTCTCTAGGAAGACTAGGATTCCTACAAAGAGAATCTCTAAGATCTCTGAAAAAATGATTAAGAGAGAATCCTCATCCTTAGAAGACAGATGGAGAGAAGACTCTAGGGCTTTGCAGGTTTTGTGGCCAAAGTACAAACGCATCCATTTATCCTTATCTTTCTTCTTTGGAAGTGGGCGATGAAAGCCAAAATTAGCCGCAATTATATATATATATATATATATATATATATATATATACACACACAGAGCTTAACGGGAGGGATCCCCATTTTTTGACAAAAATTGGGATTAGGTGTGGGGCCTACTTCACATCTAATTTCAACGATCCGAACCGTCTATTTTGTTAGTCTCGATTCATAGATCATCCTTGCAAAATATTAGCTAAATTGGAAATGTTTAAGACATCTAATTGGGTTCAAGGAAATGAACGAATACTTTGTTATATAAGAAAATATGAAATTTGATATTGATAATTAAATAGGCAAATGGTTTCGGATTGAATTGAATTTTTGCAAAGATGATCTATGAATCGAGACTAACAAAATAGACGGTTCGGATCGTTGAAATTTAATGTGAAGTGGGCCCCACACCTAATCCCCATTTTTTTCAAAAAATAGGGATCCCTCCCTTAAGCTCTCTGTGTGTATATATATATATATACACACATATTATATGCATGAGATTAGTTGGCATAGAAAATATCTTAGTTGGCGGGAATATAATATAATCATGGACTGTTTTAATATTTTATTTTTTTGTCCATTAAAGCAATGAAACAGGTAGGTTGATATGCATGCATGCTAAGGTCAGGGCGGACGCATTAAGTGGCAAATGGGATCGTGAATAATTGTAATTTGTATAGGTTTTTTTTGTTCTATAAGTTATAAATAATTAATAGAATTATGATTAATTTTTAAAGTTATTTATGTCTAAGAAATATTTTATACTTTTATGTGTGACCTTCTGAATAATTTTTTTTTAGATTCATCACTGGCACAGACTATCCGATCATCCCATGGTAGCAGGGATAGTTGGCCCTCGTTTGCTATTTTTGGTTGGAACTGTAGTATTACTGTTTGAATTGAGTTTATTAACTAGTCAATTAATATTCTTTGTTAGATGATAAAAGCGATATCCTTTTGTTTTGATACAACAATTGGAGATAAATATTCTACTCTAAGGGTGTGTTTGTTTGACCGGATTAGGGGGGACTGGACTGGACTAGACTAATTGCTAGTGTAGTCCCTTTTTTGGTCTGGACAAGGATTAGGTTCAATGAGCTTAGGTCGGACTCGCTCAGATTATATACCTTGCTAGGTGTTCTTAATGAAGATCCCTAATTTTGGCCAGACTCGTATGCCCTTCTGATAGAGAGAAAAGCGTGAGAGAGTCGCTCGTCCAAGAACCTCAGCATCGCTCGTCCTGCTCGTCGCACATCGCTCCCTCCTTGCCCTGCTCCCTCATCGTCTTCCTCCTCACCCTCATCTTTTCGTCCTTCCTCATCTGCATTTGCTCGCCCTCATCTGCTCCTAGTTGTTTGGTAAACTTCGAATCTTCGATTTATTTCATCGATTTGTTTTGCAGATCGTGATATTACTGAGTTTTATTTGATTTTGTTGTTTTTGGGTCTGAGAAATTTTCAATCATAGACCTCTGCACTTGAACAAATTAGGGTTTTGAATTTTAGGTCAAATTGAGATTAGAATTTGGGGTTTTCATATTTCAACTTTTCTTTCAAATCCGAACTCAGAAACCATGCTTGGCCATAAAATCGACAAGTTTCTTTTGCATAAGGGACACATACTTCCATCTCTGTTATGTTAGCATAAATCTGTGTGGTTTTTTGTTTTTATGTTCTTGGTTCACGAATCGATGACTGGATTGAGAATGACAAGGATTATTATGAAAGTTAAGCGCTTACCTTGATTTCCTTTTGGTAATTCTCTTTTCGATGTTTATTTGATTTCGTTTTTACACTTCTTATCACATACTGCGTCACAAATCGAAGACAAAAGTATAACGATTCATCGTAATTCAAGGTCCAAGTTACTCTAGAACTATTGTACGGAGATTCCAAACCCAAAGACCTCTTGCAACCAATATCATGTTAGAAAACCATCGGAATTTCAACTCATTTTTTATGTCGTCTGTTCAGAAATTTGAAGTGGAGATGAGTAGTTAAAGGTGATGGCTTTCTTTTACTATGGAGCAGCCAGACCGCCTTGTTTGAATGGCATTGGAGATAGGCAGGAAGCAATTCCATATGTCTCGTCAATGCCCAACCATGATATTACAATGTTTTGTACCGTGTGGGGTTGATGTTGTTGGTAAAGTCTTCCTTGTTGTACTGTGTGGGGTTGATGCTGAACTACAATATTCTGTGGTTGTTGGTAAAGTCTTCCTTGTTGAGTATCCCACATCGGTGAGGGAAATAAATGTTGAAAATTAAGCTGCAGACTAGGTTAAATCCAATAGACTAGGTTAAATCCAATCGGCAAGATTATGTATAGTAATCTAACTGGAATATTTATGTATACCTGAGAATCTAAAATGCTTTCAAGTTGTGGATTTATTTATTTAATTAGTTTTTTTTCCCGTTGTCTTGTAATTGCCAATTGGTGGCTTTGTTTCATCCAGTTTTGTTCTCTTGAAACTTTTTTGTGGTACATATCCCATTATTGGTTGTGGAGAAGAGGAGAATAAATAGAAGTGGCCAGTGCTCATAACCCAAGGGAAAGCAAGTAACAAACGACTCAAAACTCTCGAGTCTAGAAGAAGGTATAATTCCTAAACCCATAGATAAATTTTCGACATGGATCTATTGAATGTAGTTCTTGGATGTGTGAAAGTCTGCGTTGCATCTCTGTGAATATGACTTCTGTGATATTATAGAAAAACCAAACTGTTTAGGCAATGTAAAAATTCAATTCTACAAAGTTCTGTCTATTTGAACTAAATAACCTTCTTGCTTGAAAATTCAACAGAAATTTTGACAAAATTTCATATAGATATGGTCATTTTCTGGCTGGGGCCTTCAACATGTATGGGCACAGTCTAACATAGATTTCTAGGGGTGAGTGTTACATTTTCAAATTTGGAGACTAATGCATAGTGGGCTAAGATTTTGGGACATTGGTGAAATTTACTTTGAACTACATAAAAGAGAAATTGTGATACAGGTAATGAAGATATTGTCATATGAAAAGTAAGCGTCATGAAAATCAAATATATGTTTCCAATTTGATTGGTTAACTTTTGTTTTTTATTTGCCTACACTTTTTCAACTTAACCTTGTGACATGGCTGGTTATTTTTGGTAGAATGAGATGTTGATGCAATTAGTTGTTTTAGAATTCTTTGTATACCGTTTCTTTTTATCTAGTTCATTTGATATCATAATCACTTCATTTCCATCACCCTTAATAATAGTAAATATTACATATATAATGTCCTCATTTTTTTCCTTTTTTTTTTGTTTGGATAGATATGGATCGAATGAAGTTTTTATTGATCTTATTGTTAGAGATGTCTCATTTAGAGACAATTTGCATTTGTACAATTCTTGTGTTGCTGAGTGCCAAACAGAGACATGTTGATATTAGTTTGTGTAACACAAGAATTGAGAATGGATAGAAGGACTTTTGGCATATTATAGGGAATACTGATATTGAATGTGTTAGACAAGAGATTAGTTAGACGAGAGATTAGTTTGTGTTTTCTGAATGGTATAATAGGGAATACTGATATTGAATGTGTCAACGAATTGAGAATGGATAGAAGGACTTTTGGCATATTATGTGACTTACTTCGTCAAGATGGGAGGGTAAAAACAGATGGTTTGGTGTTTGTAGAGGAGCAGGTGTGTATGACTTTACAAATACTAGTACATCATACTAAGAATCGTAGTGTTGATGGTAGATTTTATAGGTCGAGAGAGACTATAAGTAGGTATTTCAATGGTGTATTGCAAGGAATTTGTGATTACAAGGTATCCTACTAAAAGTCCCTCAGCCTGTCCCTATTGATTCTACAGATCTTAGGTGGCAATGTTTTAAGGTATGTTGATATTTTTTTTCATTTTCCCTAAGCTTTAACTAGAGATTCCCTTTGTATAAATTAACAAAAGCTTATTTTTTGTTTAGGATTGGTTGGGAGCATTAGATGGAACACACATTGATGTGCATGTACTTGAAATTGATAAACCAAGATACCGAACAAGAAAGGGTCGAGTCACAACTAATGTGTTAGGTGTGTGTTCAGGAGATATGCAGTTCATATATGTGTTTCCAAGGTGGGAGGGTTCCGCATCAGACTCTAGAGTTCTACATGATGCAATTACTAGGCCTAATGGTTTAAAAGTACCAGTTGATAAGACTAGTAGTTAGTCTCAACTTTGTAAGTTAGGTCTAGTTTTGTTTGTGAACTACAAAATACTAATAAGGTTTTTTTTATTAGGTCATTATTACCTTGTAGATGGTGGTTATACAAATGGTGAAGGATTCATTGCATCCTATAGAGGAATACCTTATCATTTATCTGAATGGGAGGGACGAACATCTTCCAATAAGGAATAATATTTTAACATGAAACATTCTAAGGCAAGGAATGTAATTAACGTTGTTTTGGCTTGCTAAAAGGAAGGTGGGGGATACTAAGGAGTCCATCTTTCTATCCGATTAGGACACAAGGTTGAATAATTACCGCTTGTTACCTACTACACAATCTTATTAGGCAAGAGATGTCTGTAGATCCAATGGAGAATTTTTTAATAATAGAAGATGGACAAAATACAGAAGAAGGTGAATATGTTGGTAGTGTTGGAACATTTGACCAGTAGACTGCAAAGAGGAATGTCATGGCTCAGGAAATGTATAATGAGTGGAGAGCAATTAGGAACCAACAACCGAACTAGCTATATGTGTTAATGATAACATTTTATTTTAGTTATCCTTTTTATCATGCATATGTTGGATATTAGCAAAATGATTAGATTGCTCATCATTGAGTGTAATTCGATTTATTGAATGGATAGTATGCAAATTAATTGGATATTATGCAAATTGATTGGATATTATGCAAATTGATTCTTTGTATTGTACTTTAGTACATTCAAATATTTTTTGTTTAGGTATGCATAATGACAATATTTTGAATGCTGCTCAAGAGCCAAAAGAAAGAAGGCGTAAATGGGAAGCATTTGAGGAAGAAGTATTACTATCTGTTCTTGAGGATTTTGTTGCTCGGAAGCAACGGTGTGACACATGTGCTTTCAAACAAGGTACTTTGATTGAAATAACGAAAGCTGTCAATGCTTTATGTCTTAATTCAAATATAAAGGCAACTCCACATATTGAATCAAAGTTGAAGAAATGGAAAAAAACATATAGTTTGGTCCTTGACATGACAAACACAAGTGGATTTGCATGGAATGATGTCAAAAAGTGCGTTAAAGTTGACAGTAATGATGCATGGCAAACTTATGTGCAAGTTCATATCCTATTTTATTTATGGGTTAAACTCTATTTACTACCCTGAAGTTTTGTGGTTTTCAACATTTAGTACATCAAGTTTTTTTCCTCCCAGAGTCATACCTAAAGTGTAAATTTTGGGACAGTCTCATACATCCGTTAGTCAAACTGTTAAGTCTCCTATTAAGTGATGATGTGGCGTCCATGTGGACAATGACTGGGCGCCATGTGTCATTAAAAGGTCCACGTGGATTTTTTTTCTTCTACCTCCCTCATCCCTCCGCACCCTCTCCCTCCCTTCTTTCTCCTACCTTACCCCTTCCGTTTCTTCTCCTCCTACTTTTTTTTTTTGGGCTTCTCCTACCTCACCCCCTCCGTTTCTTCTCCCTTCTCCTGCATCTGCACCCACCCCCTCCTCTACACCCACCCTCTCCTCTACACCCACCCTTCCACACACCAACCTTAAATTCTTCTCCTAAACCCTCAATTCTTCTTCGATTCTACACAGAAAACAACATAACTCCTACAACCATTCTCATTTCAAAATAAAAAATGAGTAAACAGAAAATCAAAACAAAAACCAAAATCAAAAGAAAAGGAAAAGCAGAAATGATTGAAGGAATTTCGGACTTACTGTTCAACTTTTGTAAGCTGCAATCGTTTGAGAGGTACAAAGCCGAAATGGAGTCTAAAATAGGAGAGTGCAAAGTCGCGGTGAATTCAAGGGCAAGGGTTTAGGGCTGTTGAAAAACTAAAATGCTCTTTTAATCTTTTCTTCTTTTCTTTTTGGCACTTCAAAGTCACCTGGTGTTTATGGACTTCTTCAAATTAACATTTTTTAGCTTCAAAGTTTGGATTTTTTATCTGAATTGATCGGAGGAGGAGCTAGAGATGGCGAGTGCGGTGGACCCAGCGGGAGATCCAATCCCAATGTCGACGGTGCTGTTGGCGACGGCGAAGCACATTCAGTTCAGTTGCCAGGCCGAGAACGTGGCTTTCCTCAAGTGCAAGAAGAAGGACCTGAGCCCCAAGAAATGTCTCGACAAAGGCCATCAGGTCACCTGATGCGTCTTCACCCTGTAAGCCATTCTCAAATGCGCTTCCTACTTTCTTCAATTTGCTAAGATGGTTGTGCCCAAGAGCAATGACAGTGAATCGGTGGCAGGAAAGTTGAATTGAAAGGTGTGGTTACAGAATTGAAAGTGATTTGATTGAAAAAAAAAATAGGGATTGGGAAAATTAGGGCTTAGGAGGAAAGCTCAGAGGTGGTTTGCCAGAGAGAGAGGGTGCGGGAAGGATGGGTGCAGGGAAGAGAAGAGAGGGAGAAGAAGGGAGGGGGTCGGGAGGGGTGAATGTGAACCCCTTCTCTGAAGAGAAGAAAGGAAGAAAAAGAAGAAGAAAAAGAAATAAAAAATCCACGTGGACCCTTTAATGACACGTGGCGCCTAGTCATTGTCCACATGGGTGCCATGTCATCACTTAACGGGAAACTTAACAGTTTGACTAACGGATGTATGAGACTATCTCAAAATTTACACTTTAGGTATGACTCTGGGACGAAAAAACTTGATGTACTAAATGTTGAAAATCATGAAACATGAGGGTAGTAAACAATCTTTTGCCCTTTATTTATACATTAGTTATATTCTTGCAGCTATATTTGTTACGTATGCTAAATTTTAGTTTTTCTATGTTGATATAATCTTAGAAAAATAAAGAAGCCGATGGATGGAGAAGCAAACCGTTTCCACTGTATGATAAATTTGCATATATATTTGGAAAGGATCCGGCTACAGGTAATGTAGCCGAAATCCCTGTTGAAAAGATGGAAGAACAAAGTCATGATCAGGTTGGTGCAAGTGATATTGAAGGTGAAAATGTTGTTTCTCCAATGAACCAACAAAGCCAACAAAGCACCCCATCTAAAAATAGCCAAAGAAAAAGGAAAAGAGCTATGAGAAGTTCAAGTGATGGAACCGAGGCAATTATCAGTGGACTGAAAGAATTTTATGTTGAAAGTGGGAAAAGGATGCAAATGGTAACTGAAGCTTTAGTTCAAGGTACTGCAGATCATGGTGACATAGCTAACGAACTTAGAGCAATAGGTATTTCTCCTATGGATCAAATTGATCCATTGACTCTTATTTTGGAAAAACCACAAAATGTGGGAGTGTTCAGGGCAATCGATTCGAAACTCAAGAAAGTGTTTGTCCAAAGGCTTTTAAGCGACAAAGCAAGCGGATGAGTATATTATGTGGTGCCTTTTGACATGGATGTATTTTATTAATCGTACAATCTTAGGTTATGGCTTCTAACTTAGCTTTGTACTATGAAGTATTTTTGCTAATGTTAACTAGGATTTTGTAAATTATGGATATCTACTTTGGAATGCTATACTATAGTTAACTAGCATTTTGTAAAATATCCTAGATGAAAGTTTAGTGGATGATGTTTTAGAGAGTCAATCAATGGCAAAGATTGACTTGTCACAAGTATCTTCTTACGTACCTTCATTTGTTGAAGTTGCATGTATTGGGCACTCTTCTTTTTCTTCTTTTGGGTGATAAAAGTTTAAACCAAGCTAGATTTGCAGATTAAAAGAGCTTAGAGAAGGGATGTGGATTAAAAGAGCTCAGGGTTTGTGTACACGGATCCCATAAGCCAGTGAGAGCTTAGCTGCAAAAGCCTTTATATATAATAGAGTTGAGAAATTCCATAGTTCAAGTTCCTAAACACTCACTTTGCTGCTTGAATGTGCCTTAAGGGGTGGGGGAGTCTCAGCCACTTGAAATGTAATGTTGCTCATTATATGATAAGATGAAGAATTTTGAAAATTTATAAATATCTGATCACCAATTTGCCATCTTAAACTCAACTATAATATGTCCCAATTATATTAGCAGGTACTAAAAACAAAACAATTGTCCTTTTTTTTTAAGATTCATAATATACATGGCAAAAATATGCTCCAATTAACCCATATCATGAGATTTGTAGCATTACTCTATTATATTACACAATGGCAAAAATCTTAGGGCTTTGGGCACATGTAATTGGAGCTATTAAAATAGAACAATAATGTAGTCCTAGTCTAAGCAAACACAAATCTGGTGAATAGTACTGTTTTCATTATCCTGCTTCGTAGTCCGACACTGCACCAAACGCTTCACTAAGCTAGTTCAGCTTAGTCTAGTCTAAGCCAGTCCAGCTTAGTTCCTACAGCTAGTCTAGTCCGAGATAGTCTGGTACAACAAAAGCACCTTAAGTCTCTAAGGGTGGCTAACCAAAAACGGGTATCGAATCTTACACGTGTATAATATATTTTCGTCATTCATGTAAGTTAAACTTGAGATCTCTTACTTACAAGAGAAATATCATTAGACCGTAATACTAATTGAAATCAAACATAAATTTGCGACATTTAAAACACATGATTTCACTTGTAATGCGTAAAATCAAACATTTTTAGCGTTTTCAACCATATCATGTTACGTTTTAAAGTTTCTTTAATATAATTAAGGGGGCATTGTTGTGATATATATTCTAATACATGTGTGATTGTGTAAATCCTAAGTAGAAATAAATTAGGAATTCTTCAGGATCTAGAAGAGCTTTCCTATTAAACTTTGTATAACTTGGAAATCTTTCCAAAACAACTGTTCTTATCTCGATATTTTTTTAGCCCTGATTAAATGAACCTTCATCATAATGCATGACCAAACTTTACGTTTTAAGAATTTTAGATTCTACATAAATTGTTTATGCATTATACGTACCCATAATATTGCTATTATGTGAATTGAAAGAAAAAAAAAAGTTTGAAAAACCCAGGCGAGTTGCGGCTTCAAGCCACTAAGCCACCAAGCCCCAACATGCCAATCTTAATATGATTATGAATCCTAGCACCACCGTGGATGTAGCCCAGTTTAAGAGTTGAACCACTTGTATCTCTGAGTTTAATTTACTTTTGTACCAAAAGCTCCACGAGTGTTTATTATTTTAATTTGTTAACATGCAAGTTTTAAGTGTTAACTTTTGAATTATGAATTTTGTAATTTCCATTTATCTCTTTGTTATTTGTTATGTTTCAGAAGAGTGGTTTCATCTCAAACTTGCTTTGTTTTAATATAGAATGAAAATATACAGAAGGCTATCTCATCTAGCCTAATTACCTTCAAACTGAAATTTCTATCTTCTACGGGTGCAAATAGCACTCCAAGAAACAAATGTTATTATAAATACCAAATACTTTACTTTATTTTAATTATTCACCAAAGATACTATGTTGTTTTACTTGTTCAAATATGAGTCCATTCTACATCTCATATTTTTTTATCAATCAATATATGATGCGTGAATTTAACATGTTAGTATAACGAGCTAATTTGGTGAGACTAATATTATTGAAAAGAAAAGAAAAACAAAATTGTCGACTCAACCTTTGTGTTGAGCGTAAAAGGACTTGTAGCTCTGCTTAAAATCTTTCATTGTTTTATCGAAATATGTGTTCAAATCTCCATCGTTTAATATTGCTTATATAAAAAAAGTTAGAATTGTGAAATACTTACACCCTTAACATGGAAATTCTTGTATTCTATTCATTTTATTTTTCATGTTTTGGTATATTCTTCTCTTGGGGTAGGCCTTAAAACCTAAACAAGTGGGTTAAGGTTACTTGGAACGCATGTACACGGCAGCAAATGGCCTTTAAAAGTAGGGAGTTTTAACAAAAAGCTTGAGGTATTATTCATTTTAACGAAAAATCACATTTTTACATTAAAAAGTCAATCATAATACTATTCACTTTTCACTTTATTTTGTCCTTATCGTTAAATCTCAAAATTTTCAAACCCTTTTCATTAATTTTCTTTTAAAAGTAAAGTCTAAGGTCAAATCCTAAGTACAAGTCACCAAACTTGACCAGCCGTTGCTCCAATAACCACACCTCCATTTTCTTTAGAATCCGTTCAACTCATGAATATCCTTTCGATTATCAAATGACCAAAGAACATATACCCACCTTCGAATTTGATACATAAATAAATAATAAATAAATGCACTTTTAGTGTTTTAATCTCAAAATTTTAGTGTTTTATTGTATGATTGTTCATGAACTCTTTGCCACCTTATGTTTTTTTGGTACAATGTTTTATAATATCGACACATAAATTAATGTTAAATGTGAAATGACGATAATTTATGAAGAGTCCCACTTTTGACAAAGTTTTCTTAACATTTCTCTTCTACACATGTGACCAAGAACGAGAAGTAAGATTTTTTAGTCGACTAAGAAGTTAAACTTTTTAGTCGACTGAGAAGTCAGACTTTTCAGTCGACTACTTGTGACTTGTGTCCGCTAATTCTTTAATTAAGTGAGTTTACTTAAACCACTATCTTAATTCGAATCCAAATTTGCTTCTTCGTCTTTCTACTACCATTTTATTGGAGAGCTCAGGTAACGGGTCACGTTGTCTAAGTCGTCGTAATGTACTTGTGGCAAGTGCCTCCCAAAAGTCAATAAGGTAATTTTCATGGTATGGATTTTCTCTCCTTTGCTTAAAATCAGTTTCATGGAAGATCTTACTCAATAATTTTTCGACTGCAAGTAATAGATTGTCCTGATGAATATCAACGTTTACTTCAACCCGCTGTGTTTTGAGTTCAAACTTTCCCTCCTTTCTCTAATATAGCTTCAAGTAATTATTTGCTTGTAATAATTAAAAAGAAAACAATCCTCTGATTGTAGGCAATTTCTTTTTTAACTTCTTTTGTTGAAAATAATCCTCCACATGGACCGCATCTCATTTAGTACTATAACTTAGTGATAATTCTCTTTACTTATAAGTAAGAGATCTTAAGTTCGATTGTCGTTAAAAATGAATTTAAACCATATTATTACTAATATCCTCTTTGAAGTGTCAATAACTTATTTCTTTTATTTTCCAGCATAATCTGACCTGCCATTTTTTCGCCAGAAAAAAGAAACTGACCTGGCAATTTCAATTTCCAGAGGGTTTTGACACGTGTACGCGCATCCTTCCTTTAATTTTGCACTCGCTTGCACTACATAACAACACTTATCTTGGACGCAGAAACATCTCCTTTTTCCCCTTCTGAATTCTGACTGAAGATAATTTCACAGAGATGAAAAATTAGGGTTACTTTCTTGCAGAACCCCTGAAAAATTAAATCTTTAGTTCAGGCTCCCGAGGTATATATAAATTAAAGTTCCTGATTCGATCTTTTCGTCTCGAACATAAGAAATATTTCATATGTTTTTGTTTTCGGAGCTGCTTTGAATCTCCATTTGATATTCCAAATTTGAACGACGAGGAGAGCATTTTAATTTTCCCCAATTTTCTGGGTTATTTGGATTTCAACGGGTCGGATAAATTTCCGTGCGGCGGAGTTGTTTCTGGAAGCAAGAAAGATCGAAATGCTCTAACCTTTTGTGTCGATTTTTTCTCAATTTTCCTGGTTTTTCGTTTACCAAATCGAAAATTAGGACATGGATTTTGGTCAATTTTTCGATTTGATAGTTTTTTCTCTTTCGGTGAATTTTTGCAGGATTTGTTTGTGGGATTTGAGTTGTGCGTTTGAACTTGTAAATGGGATATGAGAAATTGGGTTGTTTTCGGAATATTGTTATTTTTATTTCTGGTTCTGAAATTTCCAAAATCCGTCTCATTCGGAAATTGCATTCGTAGCTAAATTTGGCAAAATCGTGTATTCTTCTTTGGGAAAGTTGGATTTTTGACGAGTAAGATTTTCTGGGTCGGATTCGGTTTGTTGGTATTGCGCGTCAATATTCATTGAATTTTACAGCTTTTATACCTTACCTTTTGTTTGGTTGCCGAGAAAATTCAGTAGTATAAAAAGGAACATTTGACTTTCCAAGAAATCGGAACTGTTACTGATTCAACCAAAAGAATTATACTTTGCTGATGCCATTTTCTGTTTCGGATTTTTCTGCATATGTTATGAATGTGAGCAATTTGCCTTTTTTCTGTAGTATGCTTTAGTTATGTTGATACATTGATTGATATGTTGTTATGAACGTTTCATGGACAGGCTGAAACGTTTCCGCTTCCACTTATTGGGCTGGGGATACTTAGCGCAACTGGAAGGAGATCTTTCTGTAGAATGCTTTCATGGTGGTTGTGGAGTGGAAAGCAAAAAGAGCCTAGAATCCCAAAGGGGTCCTCTTTAAATTCTTCCCCTGACTCGGGCATGCGGGAAACTGATGCGTTAAAGTTTCCTTCGGTGAAGGGGTCAAATATGGCCTCATCATCGTCGAGAAGGGTGAAACGCAAATGGCATAGTCGGGAAGAACGGAAAATTGATAGGGAATATGATGTCGTTCTTGTGCCATCTGAGGGTGGATGTGTTTCTGGTTCTGAATCCGTGGACTCGGATTGGTCAGTTGGATGGTTGGAGCCTCTTGGACCTGGGTTCCAGAGTGATGACGATGCAGACGATAGTTTTGCCGTGCTCGTTCCGTGCTATGGGCATGTTATTCATGATATGGTGAAGGATTCCAATAACAATATCTTGAGCACAGTTGGGAACATCCCAGATGGTTATTCAGATGGTAAGAGCTTATGTCTTATACGCCTATTTATCTCCTTTTACAAAAAAAAAGGTGCTTTTTTAGTAATGCTTTCATTTCATGTATCCTACTTATATGATAGTTGATATGAAAATGTTTAAATTTAACCTCCGGTTTAGAGGTTGAGTACCTTTAGATTGTTGGACCTCTTTAGAAAAGGGTCTTGTGCTTCTGTTGATTTGATTTTGCAATTCCAATTCTGGAAACACTCTTAAATACGCCAGTTGTTATTCTGGGAAAAAAAAGGAAGTGATTCTCGTTGACTATGTCGTACCCAGTGCACAAGGCTCCCGCTTTACGCAGGGTCTGGGAGAGGTGAATGTCGGCTAGCCTTACCCCCATTTATGGAGAGGCTGCTCCCAAGTCTCGAACCCGAGACCTACCGCTCATGGGCGAAGGCACCTGTCATTGATCAGAAGTTGTTATAATCTTGAGTTAATGTTGCAGAATTTAGATGCCTAGATATGTACTTTCAACCTAGTCAGTGATCATCTAACATTGGGGGTTAGGGGCAACAGCATCAGTAAGCCATGTGTTTACTGAGATGAGGTAGCATGAATTTTGGTTTAAGGACAGAGTTGGGTCTTGATAGGCCATAAGTTTTAGGAGACTGGCCTTTTTCTGGACTTGATAGCCAATAGATATTGCACGACTTGAGTGCTACACGGTAAACACATATCACATACAATGAGATCTTAAGTCTATATATGATCGTAAAAGTTAATGGTCTGAAATTTAGCTCAATTTACCGAAGCTTGACTTCCTCTATTTCTTTCCTCTCATTTTGTCCAGATTTCCTTGCATATTTTATGTTCACTAAATTTTACCAGTCATTATATCGATGCTGCAGTTCAACTATACATTTTTAGTTGAAACCTCAATGGAAATAATAGGAAGTAAGCACTCAGAGACCAACTTTATAAGAAATGGATGCATGGTCTCAAATATTTCCTGAATTTTTTATATATGACATTGTCCAGATTCCATTTTATGTGATTTGACACCTCTTATATCTTTAGTAGATGTTTTTTGCTGCTGAATATTTATCTTTCGGTATTTGGCAATTATTATAGTAGTAATGAAGCTCTATCTTTCGATTTGGATTGGAGTTGTTGGGAAGGGAGGTTCAGTTCACTTGGTTGTCACATCCTCTAAGCTAATGAAGATGATACTTTACTTTTATTATGAGTTTGTTTGAGTAGTCCTTGTTCCTTGCGTTGATGTCTTCAGATCTGAGAGACAAATGTACTTGGTAGATAGAATGGGGGCATGATGAATTCATTGGTATTATCATTGCTCCTATTTGTGGTGTTTACCAGGAACTTATGGGCTTTGTTTTGCTGGTCATTTTCCTCATTGTTCCACTAGAGTCGCATACTTTGTTAATCTTATCATGTCTGTCTATTTCCTGCTTGTTTGCCATAGTGTGTCATGAAGTGGTGGGTATATATAGATTGGACTACTGTTTGTGGTAATTGTTATCCAGCTTTCTTATTGAGATGCAATTGTGGTCTAGTCATATGCAAAAGAAAAATATATCTCACTAGCAAAATGCTTTTTGAAAGTAAAATGAACGTCGAGTGCTGATTTGTTCTTTGCATTTTTCTTCGTTGTGCAGAGAGCACAAAATATATGGAGGAGTGGCTCTCTTCTCTGAGGAACAGCTGATGCCGGATGAAATGGATACGAGCCTAGTTTGATGTAATTAATAGTAGTACGGGACTGGCTAATATAACTTTGATTAGCAGACATGGAGTATTATGGAAGATTCTAGTGCCACTATTGCTGGAAGGTGGTTTGGTTTCGTGCTTCCTCTGCCATGGGATTGGCTGGGAATAACACTGCTGCTAGTGTCTTTCTCGCATTTCAAAATTAAGTATGGTACTACTGTGTGTATAGCTAAAATCTCGAAAACGAAAAAAAAAAAGTTTTGGCTTGAGAAACTCTTAAGAAAATGAAGAAAAATGAGAAAAGGGAAAGAAGAGAACAGATGGTATGTGGGATATGTGAATTGTTTGCGTTGATTGTGATTGTTGGATGTAAAAAAATGTGAAAGAATGAGAGGTAGGCAGCTTAATGCTTTACCCTAATATTTGTTTGTAAATAATTTGTTAGAAAGTGTAAATAGTATGTGAATAGAAACTAATGACTCTCTCAGAGCTTCTTCCCAATCTTATTGTAATATATGTCATGTTGTAAACAATTTGTGAATAATATTTATAAGAAAAAAACTTGTAAATAATGTGATAGCTCCCTCTTTCTCTATCTCTCTCTCTCTCTCTCTCTCTCTCTCTCTCTCTCTCAACAAATCCTTGAAGCATGTAAGATCACTTTCGAACCCAATTGGATAATTTCCTTGGAATATAGATGTGATAAGTTAAGTGATGAGTGACATAATCTCATCCAAAAGAAGGGGTTTCAAATTAACACCAACTAGCATCAAAGTTCAATACTCAAAAATGAAACTGACGATGATCAACTAGCTTTTAGTTCAGTGATACTTTCTTGTTTCAAAATTTCAAGTTCAAATTCTCCATCCCGGTGATGAAATACCAACTTTTAACGAAAAACATAAGATTAAAATAGTCATTTCGATTTGGTTTTATGTAGTTTTTAAATAGGTTAATTTGCATCGAACCAAACTAAGATCACACTTCTTATCAATATAGAGCACAATGTGTTAGCCAATGGATTGTTGGCTAGCACCCATGTGTGCTCGTGACGTGCCTTTTGGTGTCACATCACTTCGTCATTAATTTTCATAAACTAACTGTTTATATACTAGTAATTAAAGTGTGAAATGTTTTTCCTAGAACATTCCATGGCAGTTGACGGTAATAAAACCAGTAACTATAAACTGATAAACATGAACCTAAAAGAAGATGAAACTCTTCCAAAAATAGTAAAAAACCTAGTTATTACCCAAAAAAAGGGAACAAGATAGGGACTCCAGCTTGTATTTTGCAACAAAAATTAGGCAAAACAAGAGAAGTATCCAAAACTAAAATATTAAGGGAATTCATGGGCTCTCACTCTTTTCCCCGGGGACACTACCAACCTGGCAAGCTCAGGGAACGCCACGTGGACAGCCTCACTGAGGGCTTTTGCATTTTTTTAGCTTTTCCAACACCTATAACTCAGGCGAAGTATCATCTCCTCCAATGTCTGGTCTTTACCAAGTCATTTGTCAAAGCTGTGTGTGATTACTTCTCTTAATCTTTGATTAATTCCTTCAGTAATCATGGGATCATGGTTGATTAATCATTTTCTGGCTTTTCCCATTATTTCGTGATTTGGGTTTTCCTCTGATGATTGAATTCTCCATTGTGCTTAGATTTTGTGTTTAATGGGTTTCTTCATGTGATCATCGGTTTGGTTGAGAGAGAGAGAGAGAGAGAGAGAGAGAGAGAGAGAGAGAGAGAGAGAGGGAGAATGTTGCATAGAGCAGCAGGCAATGCATATTCATGGTGGTGGGCCAGCCACATCAGGACAAAGCAGTCCAAATGGCTTGAACAGAACCTCCAAGGTGAGTGAGTGTGTGTGTGTGTGTGTGTAAATATAAGAGATTTTGATCCATTTGGTCTTCCTTTTAGTTTTGACATTGCTTCCCCACGTTTTCAATTGATATGGAGCAAATGGTGCCTCTTTTCTATATGTTTTTGTTATTACGAGACGATATCTTAAAATACTCTGATTTATGAGGAAGAAGAATCGAACTTGGGGCACAAGAGAGCGAGAGCTCACTGCCCTAGCCAACTAGCCTAATTCATCATTTATATAGATTCAAGCATCATTGATAATTTGTGATTTGAATTGCAGATATGGAGGAAAAGGTTCATAATACATTGAAAATCATCGATGATGATGGGGACTCCTTTGCAAAGAGGGCAGAAATGTATTACAGGAAGAGGCCGGAGCTAGTTGTCTTTGTCGAAGAATCTTTTCGCGCCTACCGAGCATTAGCAGAGCGATACGATCACTTGTCAAGAGATATGCAGAGTGCCAACCGCACCATTGCCACAGTTTTTCCGGAGCGAGTTCAATATGCAATGGAGGACGAGGATGATGAGATAGCTTCTCAGGCATCAACTTCTTCGGACGTTCCTAACAAAGCGTCGCCGAATGCATCCAAAAACATTCCAAAAGTCCCCAAGGCCCCCAAAGATTTCAGGAGCAAATCCATGTTATCAAGGAAGGGCACGCTTAAGCGAAATACAAGCTCTGCTAAAGCTGCCCTAGCTGTTACTTTGAGGTCAGGACTGACCAAAGATGAGGCGTTGGAAGAAATCGATAAGCTTCAGAAGGATATTTTGGCGCTGCAGACAGAAAAAGAGTTCGTGAAGATCTTGTTCGAACGCGGATATGACAGGTACTGGGAGTTTGAAAACCAGATCACTGATATGCAAAAAAGAGTTTGCAACTTGCAAGATGAGTATGGAATTGGCACTGTTATCGAAGACAATGAAGCTCGAACTTTGATGGCTGCCACAGCTTTGAAATCATGCAAAGACAGCTTGACAAAGATGCAGGAGAAGAAAGAGAGATCAGAAGAAGACGCGAGAGCTGAGAGCCAACGGGTTAGAGAAGTCTGCACCAAGTTTGAGAGCCTCAGAAATGAATTCCGTTTGAAACACGCAGACTGGAGCGATACTGATGAGTATGAGTATGAGAACATTGATGTAGAGTCATTGAGTCTAGACCAAGAGAGACACGATGATCAGGACTCATTGCGGTCTAAGGTTCTGGAACAGCTCGATACGAATTCAAATACCTCAATTTCTATGACAGAACTGGCAGAGAAAATTGATGGACTTGTGAACAAGATTGTGAATCTGGAAACTGCAGTCACTTCTCAGAATGCTCTAGTAAATAGATTGAAATTAGAAACCGATCAGCTTCAGGCGCACGCTCGGAACTTGGAAGAGGAAAAGGAGACTTTGATGGAAAATGCGGAAAAGATGAGCAAACGGCTAAAGGAGTTAGAGGAGGAACTACGAAGAATTAGAAATTTAAACAGAAGTGTGGAGGACCAGAATAAAAACCTCCAAGCACATTTCACAGAAGCTAGCTGTAACCTTGACCATCTGTCTGGAAAACTGAATAGCGTGAAGCACGAAGATGAGGATGAGAACGTCGGACTGTTCCAGGATGTGAAAACAGTTGATGCCAAACCCGAAAAAGAGATTGAAGAAGATTCAGAAAAGGCGGTTCTTGATGATGATTCAGTGGTCTTGGAAGACAAAGTGACAAACGGTGAAGTTAAGAAAGAGGATGTTACGATTCTCGAAACTTGTGTCAAGGCAGAAGACGAAGAAGAAAAGCAATCAGACCAACCAATGCCTCAGGAACAACAAGAGAGACAAGATTCGGCTGAGGTTGTTGATCCACAAGAGTTGGAATTGGAAAAGGAAGACCAGCCAAACTGGAGACAGCTGTTCCTGAAAGGGTTAGAGGATAGAGAAAAGGTTCTGCTGGAGGAGTATACTTCAATTCTCCGCGATTACAAGGATGCAAGGAGGAAGCTGAGCGACGTGGAGAAGAAAAACCGGGATAACATCTTCGATTTAGTAATGGAGATTAGGGAATTAAGGGGTGTTGTTGCCTCCAAGGACAAAGAGATTAAACTTTTGAAGCAAAAAGCCAGCTCCCCAGAAACAAATCCGGATGACAGTCCTGCGACAGTATATAAATATCCAACTCAGGAAGGCCCCCTCGAGAGTCCAACCCAAGTCGTTGCATGCCCATACTCAACCGTTGCATCACTAAATTTGGACAAAGAGATGATTTCCAATTACCTTGGTGAACAAGGAACAGAGAAATTTGAGGACTGGTCAGGAAACTCAAAGGTCTCGCCGAGAAAGGAGGAAGAAAGAATAATGAGGAGAAAAACCACCGTTAGACCTCATTCTGTTTCAGCAATCGAAGGAAGGTTCCGTTCAGACATTGATGAGTTGCTGGAAGAGAATTTAGAATTCTGGTTGAGGTTTAGTACCTCGGTTCACCAGATACAAAAATTCCAGACTTCGATACAGGATTTACAGTCTGAGCTGTTGAAACTAAAGAACAAAAAGAAGCGTGATGGACAAGCTCTACAATCGGATGCCAGGCCAATATACCGACACCTGAGAGAGATACAAACGGAACTGTCATTATGGCTGGAACACAATGCAGTACTGAAAGATGACTTGCAGGGTAGATTCTTATCCTTGTGCCACATTCAAGACGAGATATCGAGGCTCTCTAATTTAGGCTCAGAAGGGGAAAAAATGGAGCTCATAAGCAAATATCAAGCGGCAAAGTTTCAAGGCGAGGTTCTCAACATGAAGCAGGAGAATAATAAGGTTGCGGATGAATTGCAGGCAGGTCTTAACCGAGTTAAAGGGCTCAAGGTTGAGGTCGAGAAGACGCTAGCAAGACTAGATGGGGAACTTGGGATTTCGGTATCAAAAAGCATTAATAATCCCCAACGCTCAACGAGCAAGGCTCGTATTCCCTTGCGGTCCTTCTTGTTTGGGATTAAGCTGAGAAGGCAAAAGCAATCAATCTTCTCATGCGTCAGCCCGGCATTGCAGAAACAACACACTGATCTTGCAGCAGCTACACCGCCACCAGAACAACCTATGTAGATGATTTTAGTTTTAATGTCATCAAGAATCATTGTACACAGGAAGCAGAGAGAGTTTAATCTTCCATTATGTTGTATGATACTTATTCAGGATCTTCTCTTGTTTGCTCAAACTTTGTTGGTAAACTTAATCTTCCATAAAAATTGAAATGTTTACTCGATCTTGTCCGATTTATAGTGATACAAGTAAGAAAATAGTAGTAACAAAATAGAGCCCTGAGGAGTGTCAGATGAGGCGGTTGCCTAGTGCCCACATCGAGGGAACCATAAAATTTGTTTATGTTTACATGGTTCTGTGGGGATAAATATTTTTGATGCCACCTAATAGCTAATGAGTTTCAGGTATTTTTCTTCAATACTATTTAGTATTGAATGATACGAGAAATGAATAACAAACGTCGATTTTCAAAAGAAAAAAAATGAATGACAACGTGGTAGTGTACATACAAAACATCTTTTTAAATAGAAAAATGCGAATGAGGTTAGTCTGAGTTTCAGGTTTGGCTGCTATAGCTCCATTGTCGTTCTTCCTTTGACTTTGGCAGCCCAAAATCAAAGTTGCGAATGAGGTTAGTCTGAGTAAGGAGTCGGTTGAGCATCCTAGTTAGCTGAGTGCCCAAGTTAAATCTGCAACATGAATAAAACGATCTTCAGATGGATGGCCCTACAGAATTTTCCAAATTGGAGCCTAATCGAACTCGTTTGTTTGGCCCAAGAGGAGACACCAACTATTCCATGGGAGGTTGCAAAAGTTGGTCGGGGCCTATTGGAGTTAGGATTTCCAATTCGATGGGTCTGGGCCGAGAAGTCTGCACGGGTTAGTAGGGATTTGTCGAACTGGTGTTGTCTCTTGACAGACTGCTGAAACAATCATATCGTCGGTTCGGCCGGTGGATGCCGAGTTTTCCACTCTGGTATGGCGAGGTCCTGTCGAATTACGCGCGGCTCTTCAATGCGCGTGCACCGTGGCTACAATTATACGGTCGTCGTAAGTTAGAGTTGTGATGGCAATGACTCAAATCCCCATATGTAGGGGCGGTGGCGACGACCGACTTTGCATGCGGTGGCGGCGCGGAGTATTGATATCATGAGCCCAAATGACACCTTGATATACACCTGCGGTCGAGGACCCAAATGGTAGATTTTTATTGTGTGCGCCTAGTTCTCATAGTTGTCGTGGTAGAGTTCTCGTAGTAGCCGTATAAGGATTTATCTCATTTGTATTTTCACGAATCTCTTCAGATAAAAAAATTGGTCACTGAGAGGCTGAGAATATGTACTAGTATGAAATCTCTCTATTTTTGCTTGTAAAAAAATATGTATTTGATTAATATTTTTTTTTCCAAAGTATTTTTGAGAATAAAACATTCAAATAGATTTGTATGTGACATTAAGAAAATCCAAACAAGGAAATTCAAATATTTAAATTGTATTGTGTGTGGTCTATATTTTGTATATTTGATTTACTCAAATGTAAAGTTTGATCACACAGTTAGACAAAGATGATGCTTTATCGCAGTGGCAGAAAACAATAATGTTTACACACCTTGGTGCAAATTCAATTCCGATTGATTTCCTTCCGCCTAACATTTAATTATAAAACCAACTAACCTCACATAATTAGACACAGGATTATGGACAACTAGAATAACTTGATGTGAGCTAGAATGTTGCTTTATTATTATAAGAATTAAACTCAACACCATCAATATAATTAACCTAAGTTATAAGGGATGAGTTATACGACCAATTCTGTTAAGGATAATGCTAAGGAGAATAAAATTTTAAACCAAATGATGTGTCACCAATAGGAAATGAGCATATTAATTAACATTTAAGTAATAATCAAATCATTAACAACCACATCATTTGGTACAAAATTTGGTTTAAAATTTGGTTTAAAATTTGGTTTAAAATTTTGGTTTCCCTAATATTATCCGTTTGTTAATATCAAAGCATTCCTGAAAGATACAAACTACAAATGTTAGAGTTAATAGTATACCGTGTTATTGTGAGACTTCACATATACATTTTTTTACACTAAAGAGTGGAATTTTGGTCAAGTCACCTAATGAGTTATTTCAGAAGCAAAATACATAGGAATAGTTTACAACAACCTTGTAGAAACAAAGATCAGAAGCAAAACTTCTTACCTCGATTTTTCTTGATGATGTGCCTCTACTTCATCCTTAAGATTTGCAGCTTCCTCAGCCATCCTACAAGGCAAAAATGAGAAAGATGACTTTCATGATTTGTTTATTTGGGAAATTTTGTCCCGCGAGAACTCCTAAACAGAATCCTTCAAATAAATTCGAACAAGTATGAAGTATTAGAATAAAACACAACAATTACAGAAATCAGTCATGCATGCCATATCATGGATGGAACACTTGGTACACCTTAAGAGGTTTGAAGAAAAATTTAACAAGGAGCTTCAAATTTTAGTTTTCAAAAACTTCATTTGAGTGATGGATTACTGAACTATAAAATCAAAACTTGCAAACCTTAGTGTCAATGCAAACTGAATTTTGACATTCATATTGATTACATATATAGTTCATGTATTTCCGCTGTTTCTTCAAACTCATGCTCAATACCCTGCACCAGTTGTTTAAAATGTGTCAAGACTCAAGAGTAGTGATATGAGTGTGTTAGAATGAAGTCCTAAGATACTTTCCATCTTTGAAGATAAATGAAGGGATTTCCATTTCCAATTCAGAATACATGACATATGATACGAGTGTACAACAGTTAAACTAATGAATCAGTTATACACATGTAAACTACCGTATACAAAAGGTTCCATCAAGTAGTTCATCTATACAATCTTAATATAAAACAAATAGAAATTTAGCATATTCATTCATCAGAGAATGCATTTACTAGCATTCAAGCTGTGACACTACACTAGCAAGTAGCAGCACTTGCAAGCCTTTTGGTATTGACGTACGGTCAAGATTCCCCTTACTTGGCAGTGGCTGTTGTACCTGATATATTCCATACATTTATACCATCCATTCCTAGTCTCTTTGTGATATTTTTGAGTTAAACTGGTTGCGTTTTACTCTCTTTTGTGTTAATGTGCAGTTAATTGTATTTTAGAGCCATTTGAGGGTAAATAAGGCAAAATGGTGCTGAAAGTGGAGAATTGAATAAGGATTCTGATATAGAGAGAGATTCAAAGTGTGATGAATATGTCCCTTTAAGAGACCAATAATAGTGAAAAAGTCTGAAATAAATGCTCCATTATTGGGATATTTTGGCATTCTATAACAACCTCTTTAATCTTATAAAACTGAGAGTTCCAACCACTTTTACATAAGCCCCCTTGGGAGTCGCCCAGAGCTCTCTCTCTTCTCTTTCTTTAGCCTTTCTTCCATAAACAAAACCCTATTTCCCTTCACCATCTGCTGCCACCGAGGAAACCACGCAGCCGCGCTATTCTTGGGGAAGTTCAACATCAGAATTGCTTCAAGGGGGTTTCTTCTATGAACTTTAGTTTCACTCATGTTGTTCTTGATATTTATATATTCTGTAATCATGTTGTGTAATTAAGTTCATAGCTGAGGATTTTGATGTAGCCTTGCAAAACTACTCTATATTATTAAGTTAAAGTATTCAAACTACCAATATGTGTTCTGGTTTCATTCACTGATTTTATAGTATAATTTGTTTGTTAATCTTAATGTTTGATCACCATTAGGGCTGCTTATGAATTATTTGATCAAGATTATAGTACACATCATGCTTAATCTTGGTGGACATGTGAATGAATGAAGAAACTGCTATGCATACATCTTGCTATGTGATTTCTTTGGTTCTTTGAAGTTTTATTGTTCTTGATGGATTCTTACTTGCTAATCTAAGTTGAATATCACAACTAGGTTGCAGATTAGGAGTATTTGATCACAACCACACATCAAATGGACGATCATAAATAAGTAAAACGAACCCTAGCTGTAGATTGGAGAGTTGAATGCGTTTTGACTTAATTTTCATGGAATTGATTTGTAATGGTGAAATCGGTATCCCTAGTTCCGTTCCCATCGTTTCTTAATCAACCTATCATTTATCTTTATCATTCTTGCATTTTTAAGTTATTTTAGTTTTCAATTGAAAAATCTAAATTTAGTTTGCATTTTCATCGTGTAGTTAGAGTTCTTATAAAGCTAGTAATTTGTAGAGTTCTAATCAGTCCCTGTGATTTGACACCCTTACTTGTGCCAACACAATAGCTGTCACCCGCCAAACTGGTGGACCCTCAATCCTCCATGCTCTTAGGAATCCATGGGTAGTTGAATCCTAATATGAGAAAGAGTTTCGACAAGATAAGGATGTTGAAGTTTGGGATTGAATGCGGCCCGATAAGGGGGTTGAGTTCAAAGTCCTAGTAGGAGTAGGACTAGCCGAGATAAGGTTGGATCGAGGGAAGGAGTTCTAACCCGAGTATGGTTGTGATTCGATTGGAAGCAGGTTGACTATTATAAATAGAGAGAGGATGACATCATTAAAGGCCCCTCCAATTCAACACACAAATTGCCCTGTGCAAACCCTCGCTTTGGCTAAACCTCTCAACAACCTTGAGATTTTTATTTTCCTTTTTCGCCGACACATCTTCAGTTTGGATAAACAACACTGTGAAGGCAATCGGTGATAACTTCAGTTTGGATAAACAAAACTATCGCCGTAGAACTAGCTGACCACGAAGCACCTTCAGTTTGGATAAACAGCATTGCGTTGAGGCCGACTGGTTATCTATCCAAGTCTCAGTCGAGAAAGACTTTCGGGTCTTTATTGGCAGAGGTCATCTCATTAGCCTTCTCGGCGAAGTGAGGTGTTACAAATTACTTGGTTTAGCACATTGAACGACGAGTTGTTTATGATTGGTTATTCACAAGTAGGTTTTAGAGTTCGGCATTCTGATGGCCGAACCACTTTCACAATACATTTGTTTTGAGTACTTGTGCCTATATAGTCTGGTGTCGATTCGGCGTGCTTATACTTTAACGAATATAATCACTGTGACCGAATCCGGCGCCGATGATTTGTGAACTTCGCAGAACTAGTAGCCTCGTCTTCAGGCTCTAGAACCCGAAGGCAGAGACGTGTTCCTTCCTAGGCCGCAGTCGCGAGATTAAGAAGTCAGCAGCGTTCAACGCCACATCAACACATTTTACACACCGGCCAACGAGTTGGCACGCCCTGCACACAACCGAAGGACATAGTTAGCTCATTAGTTACTCGGCCTATGAGCCACGTAGGCTTGATAGTTTTTAGGGTCAACATATATACACTAAAGGGGGAGGTGAGCTTAAACTCATAATGCGCTAGTAATAATGTGGTTCAAATTATAAATGTTAAAGTTGATAGTATACCATGTTATTGTTAGACTTCACATATACATTTTTTTACACAACAATGTTTTACATTTAAAGAGTGGAATTTTGGTCTAAGTCACGCAAAGAGTTATTTTAGAAACAAAATACATAGGAATAGTTTACAACAACCTTGCAGGAACAAAGTTTGGATGCAAAGCTTCTCACCTCGATTTTTCTTGCTGTTGTGCCTTTGCTTCATCCTTAAGGTTTGCAACTTCCTCAGCCATCCTACAAGGCAAAAATGAGAAAGTTGACTTTCATAATTGAATTGTTTAGCTACTTGTATCGATTTGCCACAGTGTGGTTAGATATAATGCGATGGCAGTCGCGGCCTGGTAGGATGTTAATGAAGGTTGAGGAAGCAGGGAAGAAAAGGTTATTCCCTATTTACCCACCCTTGTATCAAGCTTTGGTACGGCCTATACATGATTGGACCAGCCCCGCGAGAACTCTTAAGTAGAATTCTTCAAATAAATCCCAACAAGTATGAAGTATTAGAATAAAACACAACAATTACAGAAATTAGTCATGCATGCCATATCATGGATGGAACACTTAGTATACCTTAAGAGATTTGAAGAAAAATTTAACAAGGAAATGCAAATTTTAGTTTTCAAAAACTTCATTTGAGTGATGGATTATTGAACTACAAAATCAAAACTTGCAAACCTTAGTGTCAATGCAAACTTAATTTTGACATTCATATTGAGCACATATATAGTTCGTGTAGTTCTGCTGTTTCTTCAAACTCATCTGCACCGGTTGTTTAAAATGCATCAAGACTCAAGAATAGTTATATGATTGTGTTAGAATGAAGTCCTAAGATACTTTCCATCTTTGAAGATTAATGAAGCGATTTCCATTTCTGATTCAGAATACATGACATGTGATACGAGTGTACAACAATTAAACTAATGAATCAGTTTACAAGTATACTTGTAAACTACCAGATACAAAAGGTTCCATCAAGTAGTTCATCTATACAATCTTAATATAAAACAAATAAAAACTTAGTATGTTCATTGATCAGGGAATGCAGAGAGTAACAATCAAATTGTGACACTACACTAGCAAGTAACAGCACTTGCAAGTCTTTCGGCGCTACCGTACGATCAGGATTCCTCTTACTTGGCAGTGGCTGCCACCCACCAAACTGGTGGACCCTCAACCATCAACGTTCTCTCCATTACTTTGACATCTTGGCGGCTGTAGAAATCAGATTGATGTGGTTGATCATGTCATGAAGGCTATCTGGAAAACTCAGTGGTCAAACAACTATATCACCACCTTGAACAGTCACCTCCTGACTCTTAAACACCGCCATCTTTGTAAGCTAATTAGATGCCCTATTTGTTTTAGATGCCCTATTTGTTTCACTCCATATATGTGTAACATTGCATACTTCCCTATAAGATCTTATACAAGCCTCAAATAGTATGTGTCGTCGAGACCGTAAGCTTGTTTTCGGTTAACCGTCTTGACGACACTCAATTAGTCGGACTCCACCCATGTGCGTGGAATCCCAAGGCGTAATGCCACACCAAGAGCTTTACATATTGCCCATAGCTCTACTATAAAGATGTTGGGGGAGCCATTCGATATGAAGCCATAGATAGGAAGACCTTTGTCTCCTGAGTAGGCCACCGCAGCAGGAGGTTTCTCTCACTGATACATCGGTGTTGAGTATAGTACATCCCAACGTCGGCTTTATACAGCAACACAATCAAAGTGATGGGAAGTTTGAGAGATTCCACATCACACATGCATGGCACGAAACGAATAGGGCAGCGGATCAACTAAGCACGTGAATATTTTACTTTCCTACTTGTATTAAAATTAATGGATTAATTAGGATTTCCAAATAATAAACAGTTGCCATCTCGTTTTGTTAGCTTCTCTTTCCTGCTAGGTTCGGACAGCTCCTTTATATATATATATATATATATATATATATATATATATATACACTCAGGGTGCGTTTGTTGCACCGGACTGTTTCGGACTGGATTAGCTGCAAGGACTAAGCTGGACTGGCTTAGACTAGACTAAACTGGACTAAATTAGTGAAGCGTTTGGTTCAACACCGGACTAAAAATCAAAATAATATCAAACTTTAATATTACATTATTTAATACATATTTATTCATATTTTAATACATACTTATTAATATTTTATTATTATGCAACATTTTTCATTTTCTTAAGAACTCTCCCTCTCCCTAGAAACTTGTCTGCTTTTCTCCCTCTTTGACCCCGTCACATTCTCTTCGTTTCTCCATCTTTTTTTCTGCAAAATTTCATATCCTTCAAAACTATTTTTACTGCAAGACGCAAAATTTTCAAGGGATTTTTTTTATCACTGTCCTGATTTTGCAGTGCGAGATCGCCGTCTTGCAGCTGTAGTGCGAGACCGATTCATCTAAAACAACCCATCAATCCTCAGCGTCGCCTAAGTCCGAGTCCCCGCCGTCGATCGATTCCTCTGAAACAACCCATCAATCTGCAGCACCGCCTCCACAGAAGGGCGAGATCGATTTGATGACGTAATCATCGATCTTCTACTGCTGTTTCTGTTGATGTGTGAAGGATGAGATCCATAGGTCTGAAAGCAGAAAGGGCAAGATCGACGAAGCTCGGAGACGATTAGAGGGCCGAACGAAACTAGTCTTAGCAGTCCGGCTGTTTTTGGAGGGCCTCGCTAAGACCCTTTAGCGAAGACTTTAGTGAACGCGAGTCCCTCCTAGTCCCACTAATGCTAATCCATGCTGCTAACAAACACAGAATTGGACTAGATGTTAGTCTAGTCCAATCCAGTGAGGGCTAAGGAGGGCAAACAAACACGCCCTCATAGTATTAGTTAGTCATTAATTGTAATTCTAATAGTTACTATTTGCTACACGCCCTAAATCAACCTACTCATTTGTAATGGCAGCAACCCTCAAGTCATGATACCAAAGAGGAAAACATACGTCACAAAGGATCTCATACAAGCCTCAAGCAGTCGGCGACCTCGAGTACGTAAGCTTGTTCCCTATTAACCATCTTGACAATGCTCAATAAGCCAAACTCAACCCATGCATATCCGTGTAATGTCACGTTCATGCCCTTACATATTGCCCATAGCTCTACTATAAAAATGTTACAATTGGGAGCTTTTGATATGAAGCTGCAAATAAGAAGTAGGCCACCACAGTTGAAGATTTCTTGCACCGATCCATAGGTGTTGAGTATTGTCCATCCGAACATCGACTTTATCCAACAACACAATCTAAGTAACTTGGCGTAAGGGCCTTGTTTATTAGCTCTTACTTCTTCCTCTATTTGGTACCCCAAAAGTGTTGGTTTAAAAACGTTTCATGACTTGGAGTGGTAATTAGGGCACGAAAGCAACTCTCCGTCTGTTGGTAATAAGGAAAGGCGAAGTACATGGTAGCAATCAAAACTTTCTCTCATAGATCCATCTGTGTTTAGTTTCTTCCATCCAAATGTAACTCTAAACTATTTCTAAGGTGTGGTCACTACTACAATAACACATTGAGAGCATATATATTTTTTTAGTTTCCTCTAATATCTTAAACTAAATAGAGTAACAAGTGTATGGTAAAAAAGTTCGTGTCTTATCTGATATTATTGTTTAAAATTATTTCAATCATTTAATTGATAAACATTTAGACATAATTTAATCTTTCATCTCATCCTTTATAAGCATTTGATGAGAAAGAAAATGGTTGAAATAAAATTTAAAATTTGTTTCCAGTGTTGCAGAATATATGTGTGATTGTTTAGGTAGACTGCATACAAAGTTCATGATTTTGCATTGAAAACTAGAAATTGAATCATAAAATGTCCATTTTCAACGGCATAACCATGAATGTTTATAGGGTTTAGGGGTTGGCAAGGGTGATTTTTAATTAAATTCATATTAAATACCAAGTTGGACGTAAATTTTATGAAAAAGTATCTTTCTTTTTATTTATTTTTTATTTTTTTGTTATTTAACAAATGATAGTATTTACACCAAGAGGTGGGAGAGTGGGCTAAGAATTACAATGGGTTTGCCATAATAATGTGGTTCAACTTTACATTTGGCGAGAATCGAACCTAAGACATCTCATTTAAAATGAATAAGAATACTGCTAGACTGTAATACTAAGTGGCAGAAAAAACTTGATAAAGAAATAAAAATACCAAGTCCAACTAAATATTTTAGGAGAGACCACAAGTTTTATTGCAAGCGGGCCACAAGTTTTTTATAAAATTTTAAAAGGTTTGTCAGAGGTCCAAAGTTGTCTTTTTGGGTTTAGGGTTTAAGAAGGTTCGTTAAGATTTGGGGTTAAGAATTTGGGTTTAGGATTTTAGAAAGTCCTTCGGTTGAGCTTTAGGGTGTAGGTCTTGGATTTTGGATGGAGCCCAAAAATCCACGAGCTAACCATAGGCCCTACGCGATTACCATAGTCAATAGTTTTGGATTTTCTTAAAAATTTAAGTATGTATGTTGGTCACAATTTATTGGGAACGTTAACAATGTATATGGTCTTAGGATAATTAATGAATGCCCAAGAAAAAAAGGGGACATGTTCGCCTATATCATTTTAGTGAATGACTTATACCGTTTGTGCCTAGTTCCCGTAGTTCTCGTGGTAGCCTTGTAGGGATTTTATATCGTTTGTACTTTCGCGAATTTCTTTCCAGATAAAAAAATTGGTCACTGAGAATATGAACCCATATAGCACCTCTTGTATTTGTTTGATTATTGTTAATAAAATCTCTCTATTTTGCTTGTAGAAAAATATGTTTTCAAAATTTTTTTTCCTAAACTATTTTTTGAGAATAAAACATTCAAATAGATCTGTAAGTGACATTAAAAAAATCTAAAAAAGGAAATTTAAATATTTAAATGATATTGTGTGTGGTCTATGTTCTATATATTTGATTTGCTCAAACATATGCACCTTGGTGCGGATTCAGTTCTCATTGATTTCCTTCCACCTGAAGAAAAAAACATTAATATATAACCAACTAACCTTATCATTTATGGTAAAAAATTCACATAGTTAGACAAAGGATTAAGGACAACTAGAATAGCTTGGTGTGAGCTAGACTGTTTTCTTTATTCTTATGGAAATTAAACTCAACACCGTCAACATAATTAACCTAATTTATAAGGGATGAGTTACAAGACCACATTGTATTAATACCAAGCATTCTTAAAAGATACAAACTATAAATGCTAGAGTTAATCGTATACCGTGTTATTGTTAGACTTCACATATACATTTTTTTTTACACAACAATATTTTACATTTAAAAATTCTGGAATTTTGGTCAAGTCACACAATGAGTTATATCACAAGCAAAATACATAGGAATAGTTTACAACAACCTTGCAGGAGCAACGTTTAGAAGCAAAACTCATCTCCTCGATCTTTCTTGATGTTGTGACTCTGCTTCATTCTTAAGGTTTGCAGCTTCCTCAGCCATCCTAAAAAGCCAAAAATGTGAAAGATGACCTTCATAATTCGATTGTTTTAGAAATTTCGTCCCACGGGAACTCTTAAGTAGAATTATTCAGATAAATTCCAACAAGTATTAGAATAAAACACAACAATTATAAAAATCAGTCGTGCATACCATATCATGGAAGAATTAGAACACCTTTAGAGGTTTGAAGAAAAAACTTAACAAGGAAATGCAAATTTTAATTTTCAAAATCTTCATCTGAGTGATGGATTATCGAACTACAAAATCAAAACTTGCAAACCTTAGTGTAAATGGAAATACAAGTGAGAAAAATAAAGTATGCATACATAACTATACAGTTTCTAGCAGCAATTTTCATATTTAAAGAGATTGTAGAATAAATGGACAAATCATTGAAATTTGAAGATGGAGGTTTCAACAAATCTTTGGGACTCACTCCTCTATTTGATGTTCTATTGAGCACATAGTTCGTGTAATTCTGCTGTTTCTTCAAACTCATGCTCAATACCCTGCACCAGTTGTTTAAAATGTGTTCAAGACTCAAGAGTAGTGATATGATTGTGTTAGAATGAAGTCCTAAGATACTTTCCATCTTTGAAGATGAAATGAAGGGAATGCCTATACATGTAAATTACTGGATACAAAAGGTTCCAACAAGTAGTTCATCTATAGAATCTTAGTATAAAACAAATACAAATTTAGCCTATTCATTCATCAGAGATTGCAAAGAGTAACATTCAAATTATGACACACACTAGCGAGTAGCAACACTTGCAAACCTTTCGGCGCTCATTTTGGTCAGTTTCACGCCATGCATGTCTAACATGACATCTCTCAAACTTCCCCATAAGATCCCATACAAGCCTCAAATAGTTGGTTGCCTCAAGACCGTAAGCTTGTTCCCGGTTAACCGTCTTGACGACACTCAATGAGTCGGACTCTACCCCTATCCTTGGAATACCAAGGCGTAATCCCACATCAAGACCTTTACATATTGCCCATAGCTCTACTATAAAGATATTGTTATTGAGAGCATTTGATATGAAGCTGCAGATAGGAAGACCTTTGTAAACCCTGAATAGGCCATCGCAACCGGAGATTTCTCGCACCGATCCATCAGTGTTAAGTTTGGTCCATCCAAATGCTGGTTTTATCCAGCAACTCAATCTAAGTAATTTTTTTGTGGCGGTACTTTGTTTCTTGGCTCTTACATCTTCCTCTTTTGTATCATGACTTGGAGTGTTAACTAGGGCAGGAAACCAATCCCTGTGAATATTAATCTTTGAGTTATTTGTAGGGAAGAAAAAGTTGTGGAGGGAATAAGAAACGAGGGTTGCTACCATTGCAAATGAGTATTTAGGGTGTTTAGAAAATAGTAACAATTACAACTAATGAACAACTAATACTATGATTATATATATATATATATATATATATAAGGGAGCTGTCCGAAACTTAATAGGAAATGAAAGCTACCAAAACGGGTAGCCAAATGTTTGAAATATTTCCACATGTTTGTGTAAAATGCTAAGTAATTTTAGTTTGGGAAATTTTAATTGAACCTATATAACCTCTTTCTACACCCAACTTAAACTTTAAATGTGAATTGTCTCTTTTACCCTATTGCATAATTACCATCAAGTACAAGATGAAACAACAATAAAACTAAAATTTATCAATAAACTCACACCCAATAATCAAATCCTACCATCACGCAATCTTTATCCTACGTTAATTATGGCTAAAACTTTAAGAGCTCTCATAGAGAAAAACAAGCTCTTCTATCAATGGATGGTAATTTGAAGTTTTAAATCCTCAAACTAAAGTATGAATCTATTTATGCAAATATTTTTCGCTTGATTTCAATTTTTTTTAAAAGTTTAGGAACAAAAATTCGGTGATTGTAGAGTTTCTTATATTTATGTGCCCTATGAATGTTCCTTTGAATTACATCTTTACTTGTAAACTAAATTCGTTTTAGGCATTAGAGATTCTTTGGTCCTATCTTGATTAGCTTGTGCAAATCATTAATCTTCCTTGAATTTTGGTGGTTGATTTCGAGGATGTAAAGTTCAATCTTCAAGCTTGACAAAAGAAGAATTCCAATAGATGCCAAAAGCCTTGGATCCAACTCCAAAACAAGGAACATTGATGAATCTAAAAACACTATAACTACCTAAAAAATAATGGGAACTAGAGGCCAGCAAGATGACTGATGCTTTTCAAGACCCGTCTCAAATGCAAGTTGAGCAACACAGCCAACTAGAAAGGGAATGACAGAAACCAAGGGCGGAAAGCCAAGCATTGGCCAGGTTACATACACAGCAAACAGAAGAGCCATGACCTTGAATCCCGTGGTAAAGAAAGCAGATGCCAAGTATCCTCTTATGCTGGTGATGAGACCCCATCTATTTGGACTGAACTGCAGATATGGCTTTTGCACTCTATCAGTTACAAGCAGGAATGTTGCAAGACCCATATAAAATATGAAAGCACGGGACCTTATATTTATGCAACTAAAACTATAGGGACATGGATATCAAGAAAACAAGATATCAAAGTGTTATGTATATGGAATATTCATAAACAAGTAGAAACTTCACCAAATTATTCAACTTGTCCATAAAATTTGAACTCCAGAAAGCTTTTATTCTCATAAACAAGTACAAACTTCATCAAATTATTCATTTGGGATTTTATTGACACACCCCGACCGAGATCAAGGCATGTTGGGCGTCACGTGAGAGTGACGTAGCCATGTGCACAGTGCGGAAGCAATAATGATAGGAAATACACGAATAATTAAAAACTGAATTACTAGAGTGCACTACTAAACAGGAAGTGATAGGAGTTAGTTACAAAAGTAAACACTCCTAATCAGAGCATAATAAGTCTAGGTGCAGTCCAGTAGGACAAATACTAGTTATACAGTACCAAGAATGTCCTACTATTATTTAGATAGGTTAGAACTGCCAACGTCCTCAAGCCACCAACAACAATCTTACTTAAAACCTGGAGGGACGCAAAACAGAAAACGTGAGTGGGCAAAAACAAATGTTTTACAAAACCATTTCATTTATCAACATAACTAACCCCTCGCTGTAAAACATGTATAATTTTTCCCAGAATCAAGATATAAGCATATACACAAATAAATATGAAATCATATCAATTTAATTCATGCTTCACATAATCATGTTCATATGTATGCCATGCCAAGATATAACAGAGTAAGCAATTCAAGTAAGAATAATTTCTTAGAAATATAACATGTGAGCCGGAACCCCTATGGTAGTCTGTAAGGTTGAATTCATAGCTCAAAAGTCACTCTAGCCGGAGTCACTACTATGACCTATATGGCAATATACTGCACAAGAGTCGGAACCAAACAAAAAGGTCTATACGACAATAATGGGTGTAATACAATCATGCTCAATACTACTCTCACATAATAGCTGGCGATGAATCGCTAGTCACCTACGAGTCGGAACCAAAAATAAGATATGTACGACAAGACTGTGCACCTAAATTGGATCCAATATGAGCATATGGTGCGGGAGGAGACATAATAAACAGGCATGTGCCATATATATGACTAAATCACAATCACCCTAAATGTAGTTTTATGAGCTCAACATTATTCAATCACATATCTCATCATCGATGATTTACATAACCAAACACAACTTACCTGAGCTTACCTGAGCGTCCACAGCACCGTATTTATATATATATATAAAGCATCACATACCAAATCATGTAAATATATATATAAAGCATCACATACCAAATCATGTATGAATTATAAACTTATATGCATGGCATTTATGGCATACTATTATTTAAACACATATTTCTGGGAAAATATCAAGTATATAAATATATACTGAAAACCAAAAGCCCACTCACTGGTAAGTCGAAGGGTCGTAGCCCCCGAGTCGCCCTTGGATACGCTCGTCCTCTGGATAAGTCTCACCTATATGCGAATTAACTATAAAAACGTTATTTTAAAGCACATAGGCAAAACTAGCTACTAACTTCTCATACATAGCTCAAAATGGGTATATGAATATACCACAGTGACCTACACAACCTCAGGATCATCCCCAAATTTTCAGATTAAGGCCCCGTTTGGGATTGAGGTGATTTTAAAAAAAGCCACTGTGAAAAAAAGCTGAGGGTCATTTTTGTGTTTGGTAAACTAAAAAAAAATGGCTTATTTTGGAAGCTGCTGTGAGAATAAGCTGAAAATCAAAGGAAAAGCTGAAGCTGCTATTTGCTGCTTTGAAAAAAAGCCAGTTTTTTCAAAGCACACGGAGCTACAGTGCTCCTTTAATGAAAAGACACACTATCATCCTGCTTTTTTTTCCAAAAGCACTTTCACAAAAAAGTTTACCAAACACTCTACTGGCTTTATTTCACAGCCGCTTATTCTCACAGCACAGCCGCTTATTCTCACAGCACAGCTGCTTATTCTCACAGCAGCTTTTTTTCAAAGCACAGCAATACCAAACTAGCCCTAAGTTTTGGACCCTTCACGCGCTGCCACACGCCGGCGAGTGCACAGCAAGAAGCGCCGCCAAATGCAGGGAATCCTGACGGATTCCCTAACTGCCGTTAGGAATATTCCGTTAAAACCCAACGGTAACCATCCAACTAACTGACGGCGTCGGAATATTCCGTCAGACTTGACGAAATATTCCGTCTCCGTCAGACTTGACGGAATATTCCGTCGTCTCCTACCACAGAACTCCGGCGACGATCGCCATTGCCGGAAACTGGGAGAAACTTCTAACCGTCTATTCTCACTCATTTTTCAACCATTTTCTTCGAAATTTGAACCAATGAAAGCTTTGAGTGAGAAGAATGGCGTTGTACCTATTTTAAGCTTCAAATCTCACGAAATCACGTAAGAGCAAGCTCGAAAATCCGGTGACCTCTGCAACTCTTTGTATCTAGGCTTCCCGACGTCCAAATTCTTCAACGAACTACCCCGAGCCTCTTTGGGACCTCCAAAAGCTCTCTATGAGCTTAAAATTCCCTTAAACACAAGGTTTTACGTGTGCATGAACAGTGCACAAATCGAAGGTTAGGTTTCACGGGGTTTTCGAAGGTTTTAGTTTCTAAAACTTGTACCAATGGATTCCTGAGGTCACAAGGAACATGAAAATACTTACCTTGGTTTCGATCTGCAAGATTTGAGGTGGTTTCTGGGTTGTCCGTACGAAAATGCCGAGAGGGAGAGAGAGAGAGTTTGAGAGATAGAGAGAGTACGGGAGAGAGAGAAGGTAGGTGGGTATGTGTGGTCCAAAAGCCACCAATCACAACTAAGAGAACACTTAGTTCTAATTGGGTCCAATAATAGAGGAATATAGCTAATTGGTCCACAATCTTAAGTCTAAACCACAACATCCCATAATAATTCTCAACGTCCAAGGTATTTAGGTAATTTTACACCTTCGATAAATAAATAACACACATCTCCGGGACAGGCTGTGACATTTATTTTCTAAATGGTGTAAAGATAAATTTAAATTTTAAATTGGGTTTGTTAGGGTAGTTTAGGTAGTAAATTTGGGTTTAAAGTGATATTAGTTCTTTAATTAAAAATAATATGGATGTAAAGAGTAAGTTGGGGGTAGAAAAATGTTAGATGGGTTCAAATAAAATTTTCCTTTTAGTTTTAACTATTTGTCGGTCACGGTGAGTTTCTATTTCTAACATTTGGAATAACATTTTGTCTTAGCAAAGTATGCTTGGTAGCTTGTTTAGTGGAAACCAATGGCTCGTTTGTGAGTATTTTAAAAATGACTGAAAGCACTTTCATTGAAATGTTTTTGAAACTAATCCTTAATAAAAATCTAAGTGGATTGTGGAAAAGCACATATTTGGTGCTTCTTTAAAAAAAACATTTAAAGTGTTTTTGGAACCCAAAATCAATTTCAACTAAAACACTTTCAATCATTTTAAAAACACTTCCAAACGAACTCCACGTCTATTCCACATGTAATTTACGTACAAAATTCCAAATGCAAACTCCTTCACATACTTTCACCGGTGGAATTTTATTATGTTGGAACTCCTTCCTTATTAGTGGCAAATCCAAGATTATAATATCTCAGCATAAAGCATCCAAATTTTATTTTAATTGACAAAATTTCGCCTAAATCATATGTGGATCCGCCCATACTTCTAATATTAATGTTTTAGTTTTACAGATTCATGAACAATTTTTATATACTAAAACACAGTTCCTTCCCAATGCTTTTTATGTTTGTTGGCTCTAAATGCATCTTAAAAAAGAATTACAAGCAAATTTTTGGGAATATCTTATACAATGTATTGATTGAATCAACCAACTCTCATATAATTCGAGACTTTAACCATATTCTTAAACTTAATGAACGTATTGGTGCAGTTTATTCCTTACATCGCTCTACAATTCATTTCACTTTCAAAACTTTATAAATTAGGCTGACATATGAGATGGGGAAGTGGGTCACTTTTTTGGTCTCATTGCCTCTCACAAGCCCCTGAAACCGGTCTCACTTGTCTCAACGTGATAATTTCTTAGTAAGTTGCTTACATGCCCGACCATATGACGCTCATGCTGAAATTTATCTACCTCCATATAGCCAAACACTTTAATATTATGTTTAGTTACAAATTCACGCTACAGAGTTCGTTTTTATTTTCCTTTTTCTAATGGATTGAAGGAGGGAAATTGGAACTTTATTAAAATATAAAAAAGAAACCCATGCATTCAAATGTTTGTGTGGCCCAAATGTAAAAGCCCACATTTGTTTGAATGCTGCTTAAACCCTAACAAGCCAGTACGACGGTGTTCTTTCACTCTGTGATCTCCTCTCACTCTCTCTCCCAAATCCCCCGTCCCTCATTTCACATACGCTCACCCTCTGCCATGTCATCAATGGCGTACATTTCTCTCTCAAAACCCTACCGATGGCGACCTCGACCCTCCAATCCTCAGTCCCTCACGCTCCTCCGCCTCTTCAGCTCAACCGAATCCCCCACCGGAGCCACAGCGGCAACCGAGTCCGCCACTGAAGCCACAGCGGCAACCGAAGCTGTAGCCGCCGCCGAAGCAGCAGCCCCAGCCCAGACCCGTGTCCCAAAACCTAAGCAGCACCGTCATCGAAACCCAGAGAAGACAGAGGACATAATCTGCAGAATGATGGCGAATCGGGCCTGGACGACCCGGTTGCAGAACTCGATCCGGAACTTGGTACCCGAATTCGACCACAACCTTGTGTGGAATGTCTTGCACGGCGCTCGGAACTGGGAGCACGCCCTCCAATTCTTCAGGTGGGTTGAGCGGTCCGGATTATTCAAACACGACCGCGAGACCCATTTGAAGATTATTGAGATTCTGGGCCGGAATTTGAAGCTCAACCATGCCCGGTGCATCCTTCTGGACATGCCGAAAAAGGGCGTGCAACTCGACGAGGACCTCTTCCTTGCACTCATTGATGGCTACGGCAAGGCGGGCTATGGTAAGGCTGGCATTATTCAGGAGTCTGTTAAGTTGTTTGATAGTATGAAGGAATTGGGTGTGCAGAGAAGTCTCAAGTCCTATGAGGCTCTCTTTAAGGCCATTATGCGCCGCGGCCGGTATATGATGGCTAAGAGGTATTTTAATGCAATGTTGAGTGAGGGAATAGAGCCTGATAGGCATACTTATAATGTTATGATTTGGGGTTTCTTCATGAGCAAGAGGTTAGAGACCGCCAAGCGGTTTTATGAGGATATGAAGAGTAGAGGAATTTCCCCCGATCTGGTTACTTATAACACTATGATTCATGGGTACAATCGGTTTAAGATGATGGATGAGGCAGAGCAGTTGTTTGTGGAGTTGAAGGGGAGGAATATAGAACCTAATGTGATATGCTATACTACCATGATTAAAGGGTATGTTGATGTTGGGAGAGTTGATGATGCTTTGAGGTTGTTTCAAGAGATGAAGTCTTTTGGTATTAAGCCGAATGCTGTCACATTTTCAACTCTGTTGCCGGGGCTTTGTGAGGCTGAGAAAAAGGATGAAGCTGTGAACATGTTAAAGGAGATGGTTCAGAGGTATATTGCTCCCAAGGATAATGCAATCTTTGAGAAATTGCTAACTTTGATGTGCAAATCTGGGGATTTGGATTCAGCTGCTGATGTCCTCAAGGCAATGATTCGGCTGAGCATTCCCACAGAGCCTGGTCATTATGGTATCCTGATTGAGAACTTTTGCAAGGCTGGAGTTTATGATCGAGCAATCAAGCTGCTTGATAAGCTTATTGAGAAAGAAATTATTTTGAGGCCCCAGAGTTCTATCGAGTTGGAGGCTAGTGCTTATAACCCAATGATTGAGCATCTGTGCAACCATGGGCAGACTGAAAAAGCTGAAGTCTTTTTCCGGCAGTTGATGAAAAAGGGTGTTCAGGATTCAGTTGCCTTCAATAATTTGATGTGTGGGCATGCGAAAGAAGGAAATTCTGATTCTGCTTTTGAGATTTTAAGGATCATGGGTAGGAGAGGGGTCCCTGGAGAAGCAGATTCTTACAGGTTACTCATTAACAGCTACTTGAGTAAAGGTGAACCGGCTGATGCCAAAACAGCTTTGGACAGTATGCTTGAAAGCGGACATATTCCAGAGTCACCACTATTCAGGTCAGTTTTAGAGAGTCTATTTGAAGATGGGAGGGTTCAAACTGCAAGCCGAGTAATGAAGAGTATGGTAGAGAAGGGGGTGAAGGAGAACATGGATTTGGTTGCCAAGATTTTGGAAGCCCTCTTTATGAGAGGTCATGTTGAGGAAGCGCTGGGACGAATCGATCTACTTATGCAAAGTGGATGTACACCTCAGTTTGATAGCCTTTTATCTGTTCTTGCTGAGAAAGGGAAAACAATTGGCGCCCTCAAGCTGTTGGATTTTTGCCTCGAGAGAGATTGCAGTGTAGATTTCTCAAGCTATGATAAGGTGTTGGATGCTCTCTTGGAAGCAGGGAAGACTCTCAATGCATACTCAATATTGTGTAAAATAATGGAGAAAGGAGAGGCCTCCGATTGGAGTAGCACCAAAGATTTGATTAAGAGCCTAAATCAAGAGGGTAACACGAAACAAGCAGATATCCTCTCCAGAATGATAAAGGGAGGGGAGAAAAGTGGTCAGAGCAAAAAAGGAAAGAAAGAAGCTGTTGTTGCTTCCTGATTTGGCATATCTTCATAAGCAAGCCTTGAAGGAACTAGAAGGAGATGCCCCTTGAACTTGTTAAATTCCGCATTGGCGCTTGTGAAGGGTGCTGGGCATTCGGAAACAACAGGAAGGACAGTGCTTAGTCGGAGTTGTACTAAGCCGCATTAGTTTTTGGTTAGGTGAGATTTTCCTTTTTATTCGCCGGTTTCATTGTTACTTTGTTGGTTGCAACAATGTTTTTGTGCCTTGCAAGTTGAAAGTTTTGTTACCGAATTCAAATAACGCGGATCCTGTTCATAGTTATGCTGTTGTTACCATACTCTCAAATTGCTGTGACATTGTATTGGGAAGTTATTACCCCTTTGCTTTTTCTGTAGGGCAAAGAATGAACAATTCTAAAGACCTTGAATAATTATGTTCCGCAATCCTTTATTGTTTCAATCGATGTTTATGTATTAAACGAACTGAGATTATTAAGTGCGAGTGAAGGACGATATGTTTATCCAATCAAAGTTTGAAACAGTACGTGTTGAGTAATCGAAGCCCATACAAAACATAGCAATACAGAATCCAAAGTTAAACCACAATGGGGATGGTGCCTAACAAGTAATAAGAGATTAAAAAGCAATCGCGTTTATCCAGTAATTTCTTCTTCTTCTTCTTCTTCTTCTTCTTCATCCTGATGATCCTCGTCGTCGAACATGATTCTTCTTTGTTTCCCGGAGGGTGTGTCGTTGGGGGTTTGACTGGTGTCGGAAATTCATCGACTTTAATAAACGTCATCCCAAAAGGGTTTCTTTCTTTTTCATCACAACCGAAAAACCGATCGTTAGCGGCAAGGAGCTTATTACTCAGCTGACTAAGTGCATTCACTTCTGCGTCTGCGTCCGAGGTCTCTAGTTCGAATTCCCTATCCCACGATATTTTTTGCATAAAAGAATGATAATCAATGGGGTGTTGATGATCACCTCCAGAAGAGTACTCTTTTCGAAAAGGATCGTCCGTTGGATTGGACGTGGGAAAGTTAACTGTTTCCTCAAAACTAGTATTGGGGGGATTCAACGTGGGAAACTCAAAATCTTCACCCGTATCTACGTCCAGCCCGCGGGGACTTTGAATAACGCCCACGTCACCGTCGAAGGCAAAAGATTCAGCAGCGAGATTGTCGTCTTGATGGAACAATTCGTTTGAAACTTGAACAGCATCATCGTCAATTCTTGCATGGTTTTTCGGAGGAATGGTTGGAAGAGGGCTTGAAGATTGTCGGAAGCTCAATTTCTTTGTCTTCTTCCGAGAAAATTGAGGTTCCACCTTAAAACCGAGCGGAAATATGGACGGTAGCCTGACATTCTTCATCATCTTCTTCGTCTTCTTCATCATACCACTGAAGATATTTCTTTTCTTTTCGGAATTAGGAGTAGTGACGAACTCATTGGACATGGGAAGTTTGTATCTAGGAGATGACTCAATTTCTTCGACCATATTTACTTGACTTGTAAACAGTTCACAAGCCAACATGTTGGAGCACTTGAAAAACAAAGTTAGATCAATATATTGTTTTTGATTCTCTAAGTTCATATATATATATATAGCTTGCAAAGGCGCTAATCTCACCTAATCTTTCTTAGTTCTTGATGCCTATATTGCGTAGGTTTCCTCTTTTGTTTTTGTCCTCTTGGCTCCCTTTCTCTTTCAGGGAAGTTTTAATCACAAAATTCCCTCCGGGAATGGGTTTCCTCTTTTGTATTTGCGCGACACAGAAAGGAAACAATACCCAGAGTTTGACCGGATTTGACCGGAGTCAATTCCTTCAGTCAGGCGGAAAAGAAATACCGCCAGATGGGTGGTATTTCTATTAATTACTAAACAATTCAGAACGCATCAATTTTATCTGACGGGTGCATTTTTGTTCATTGTCCTATGTATTATTATTGAATGAGTTCAAATAGTAGTTGTATGTGTGATATACACACATGCTACTTTATAAAATGTGCCGACTTATAATTAGAACATAAATATGTGAAGGTGTTTGAAATTTTAAAAATCTAGATCTGTTAATTATTGTACCATAATAAGTTTATATTGTTAATCTCTCTATTAGAATTTTATAATTTTTTTACTCGACAAGAGGGTAATATATGAAAACTAGCAATTGTACACGTGCTATGCATGTGTTTATTTAAATTTGAATTTTTTTTTTCAATATCCTGGTATTGGGCAGTTGTGTTTGTGTTTGGATTTTCCCACGTGCTAACTTAACGGATCGTTTCATGTAAACCTGTTTACGAAAAAAACCCGAAAACAAAAGAACGACGACAGACTGCATAATTCAACAGGGTGCTCAACTGTAATGCAATGCGGGAACACCATCAGCATCCAAAACTGAACGAATTTACATCATTGACGGAAACCATCCATCCATCCATCGTTAAGATCCAAAACATTCATTAGGTCTAACTAAATTTATATCACAATCTTTACAAGATACTCTAATCCTCTTCTTCCCCTAGATGTTAAATGTCACCCTCCTCTTTGCTTACGACCTGTTTTCCCTTCCATCCATCTGTTGCAATGGCGAGAAGATCTGTGTACTTCTCACTTGCGCTTCGGTTTCACAACTGTCAACTGCAGATGGATCACTGCCTCCTACATTAGCAGATGAACACGGAATCTCATTATCTTTTGCACTTTTTCTCTCTTCAGCTTTTACACCTGTGACAGCTTTACTATCAGTTTCATCACTTTCGACCTTCAGTGAATCAACGGGATTTTCAGCATTCGTTGACAAATTTTTTGAGTGAGCTTTCTGGTCAGGTGATTTATCCTTTTGAACTCGGTCATTCGGTCCATCCCCAGAGATCACTGCTCCATCTTGGATCTGATCTGTCGGAGCACAGCCCGGCTCAGCATCCAGGTTACAGCTAACACCATTGGTCTGTCTGGATAACATTGCGTCACTGGTTGGAGTGTGCTGACTTGCCTGAGGAAGAACTTTTGAAGACCGAGGGCGTGTGGTGCCAGGTGTGGCAGCAGTGGATGAAGGGGTGGAAAGTGGCGTAGCAGCCGAGCTGCTACGCATTATATGTACATTAGGAGGAAGTTCTGAGTGGGTAGACATGCCGCCAGGTTTAACAGATTGGGTAGAAGAACCACTTGTAGGCATGATATGGACAGCATTCTTCGCCTGAGCAGCCTTGAGAAGTGATGCAGCATCTGAAGGAAAAGCAATGCGTGCCCCAGCAGCGACCGCAGCGGCTCTTACCATACTATCAGTAAGCTTCGGTATAGTCTTTTTGGCGATCACTGGAGCTTTTGTTGTGGAACCCGACAATCCTGTTTGATATGTTTTCACTGGGTTAAGGCCTTGCTGGGACTGCGGTTTTGCTTCAGCAGTAGTACAATGCACAGAGTTGCTAGTTGCATTTGTTCCAGCAAGCTTGCTGTGTGTACTTGTCCCAGCTGTTTACAAGAATACTGTTAGTTGCAGATTGACATAGTACTAAATAAATTAAGTAAAAATGTCAATAAAAATCAAAGAGATAAGAAACCAATCAAAACATTCACAACGGATTCAGCAATTAAGGTGCCCAAAAATCACCCGCATCCACGGAAAAGCCAAGACTTCAAAAACAGGGGTGAAGACAATCCCAAAAATAGCAGAGTGATCAATAGATAATGCAGCAGCTAAAATATTAAAATTGCTTGACAGTTTATGCACATCCGTAATTTAAAAGGCAAAAAGAAAATCTTCGTTGGCAATGGCATTAAGAAAGTCAAGTGTTATGTTATTATAAAACTTTCAAAATACTTCTAGTATAATATGCAGAAACAATAAAACGTATCCATTTTTCCCTTTACTCTAGGACTCGCTATTGGGAACCAAAGAAGTTCAAATGGAACTCAAGAGTTCCTTGAAAATCTGCAGGATTTCATGGAAGCAACTTAAGAATTATATGTACTTTCCTGTAAACTAAAAACAGCATAGATGGGAGAGAGAATCACCGGTGCCAATTGTATTAGCTGTGATGTTAGGCATATTCAGGGCTATGGACAATGAATGACGAGCTGCCAACTGTGCTTCTGAAAGTTTACTACTTGAGCCGCCTCCAACATTCAAGTCTAGATTGTTCTTCCTAATATTTTTCCACCTCTGTAATATAAACCCACAAAAATAGTAGGAACAAAACACATTAGTGCACATTTTTTTTTTTAAGAAGAAACAAATTTTTATTGCAAAGAAAAAATAAATATACAAGAGAGGACAAGAAGTCCACAAAATCACAAACAAAAACAGGATATATAGCAACATCGCCCTGAAACTTAGAAACAATGACAACTCAACATAACATTAGCGCACATTCATCCTTCTAATCACAACCAAAAGAAAAATAGTTGGAACACATGCATAGCTTGAAATGAACTGCCCATGACCTATTCATAATTCATAAGATTTAACATAATATATTCATATACGAAAAATGGAAATCCGTTGCCGGGATTTGAACCCGGGAAACCTGGGTAAAACCCAGACATCTAACCGAACTAGATGACAACAGACTGGTTTACTAATATGACCTCAATTTTGAATGCACTGGAAAAGTCATCAGTATTATTTATACACAGTTGCTAGATGTGCAATTACATCTATATGGCAGCTACACAACTCCACCATTGAAGAATCTTCAGAGTCTATGCTTTAATCAATTCAGCTTAACTTCGATAATATACATAAATCAATCACTAATATTAACTCATGAATCAACAACGCAATTTATTCAAAAATCGTCAAATAATGTATGGCTTCAACCTGAGTTTTCATTATACTAGCACATCGACACGAGCTACAAATGAAGTACGGAGTATAGCAAAGAAGTGGCATAATGTCATACCTTTAATGGTCACATAAATGATGATGTGTTTGTGTAGAAAACATAACCAGATTATTATGTGCAAGTAAAGGTTGATATGTTTATCCAGTTCTTATTTCAGTCTCCAACTCCACTCCAATATGACAATATGACAACTAGACTATAAATTCAACAAATATAAACAAAACTTATCCAAGTACAAATACTCGAGTCCAATTACATCACTTTAAATGAAAAAAACCAAGGGATTCTCTTTTCCAAAGTATAAAATAGATAAAAGGACCAGAGCCAAGGGATAATTCAAACTCTAGGTCATCTTCTGGAAAAATTATTTTTTTCAAAAAAAACAAATAAGGGAAAAGGAACCTCGAGTAAATTAGAATGCCAACTAATTAATTCCCCTCTAATACTAAGGGCATAGACAGAGTGATTAATGGCCCATAAACCAAATAACACTCCCACCCACTTTGACTACAAGACAAGTTGGGAAAAGAATATAAACGTATATATTTTTTCGTTTATATTAATTTAAGTCATTTAGAGCAGTCGGCATTAAACTCTACATCTCTTTATGTTAATTTATTTCATTCTTAGATGTCATCTATGCTTCAGTCTATTTTTAGAAGTCGTTTCACAGTTAGTTTTAAGTTTATTATGATTCTTCTTCTACTGCAAACTGGGTCTTCAAGTACTTTTGGAAGTCATTTCGTGCCTAGTAAACCATAATCATAAGCATCTTGTTTATGTTGTTCATTTCTCTAAACTTCGGCTGGTTTACTAAAAGTATCTGTAATTTCTACCATCAACCAACCATAATTATAAGCATCATGCTCATGTTCATTTGTATTTTTTTTTTTTTTGGGAATTCTTTATGCTGCTTTGGATGCATCATATTACAAATAGAGATGGGAAAGAATAATGAACCAAAACATGAAAAGAAACAACAATAAAGCCAAAACATAAGTCTTGCGGTGACAGAAAAAAAAAACCTGAGCTAGCTGACTAGGTGTTCTGTCCCCTTTGAAATCTCCTCGTAAGATATTTGCCCAATTTCCTTCACCATATTTCTGCACAGCAGCAATCAGCTCCAAATCTTCAGCCTCAGACCACTTCTTTCTTCTTTTTCGAGGAGCCATGCCATTTCCTAATGCATCATCTCCTTCAACAGTTTCCACTGTAGATGTTACCACTGCAGGGAGGGGATTTTTCAGAACCGAAATTGGAACTGTAATGTTCTTCCCTTGCATTGAACATGCTGCTTGTGAATTTTGATGAGATCTAGATGACTGGCCATTGGGTAAATTCATTGATAACGGACCCTCAACAGTTAAACCATTCTGATGACTTGCATCACTTGATAAACCAGATGAAATTAGAACCTGGCCAAGAAAATAAACCATTTCAACAGGATAAGCTGGCTGGATCTTTAAACCAGTAAGGTAGAAAATAATCAAGAGATTATACAAATGTAATCTGTAATGTTTTTTATAGGAGACAAATTCATTAAAGAGGGGAAAAAAAGTAGCACAAAAAGGTGTGAAGAGATTAAGACAGCACCAACAACCTTCAAAACATCAGAGTTCTAGCAAACAAACAAACCCCACCACAAAACGGATGCTAGAAAATTGCAGATGAAGAATTAACCCCAAACTCTAAAGCAATAAAAGCCCCTAGAGATGCCAAAAAATGAACCTTCATCTCCACCAAAATTCTACAAAGAATAGCGACCACCACCAGACTCGCCACACACATCTTCACACTTACGCCTCTCACAAAATAAAGTCAACAAATATAAAGGCATGCCAAGAACAGCTTGTAAACCATGATTAGGTACCTAGAAGATTGAAAAGACCACATAATTTTTCATGTTCTCCCTCCATGGCTCCTTGGCATGGACCAGAAGTTGGGATGCACGGGATTTGTGTTGAAATCTATGCAGACTCTAAAATAATTACAGCTGATATAAGGCCAGATTCACATAGAAAGGGCAAGTGCAACATACTTGTGTGAAACTGGACATACCCAGGTCAAAACATAATCAAATGCCATTGGAGTTCCTACGTTCAATCCACCATTCTGCTTGCCTATTGACAGAGTACAATTCCTTGACCCAATGATGCAAAAGCAGTTGCTTGGTTGGACAAAATTCATCCATATAGCCAGACAGTAAAGAAAGTTTTACAATCTCAAAAAAGACTTCTCGGTCCAAAAATAGTTGCATAGTAAATTGTTATAATATGAGTGTTATATATTTTAAACAAGTCGATTGTTTGACATGAGCTACAACAAGCCTGTTTTGAAGTTTCTAATATATGTTGCAGTGCTGGGCATTATAAGTGATCCTTCGAGTTAATTTGTTTGGAACTTAGGAGTCTAAGGCATATCCTACTCCTACTACTAGGAAAAGGAAAAGGTAAACAAGTGTGAGACCACCTTAACCCAGTATCCATGTTGCGGGACAACCATTAGATGTTGATCACATGCTTTCTCATTTATATAGCTCAGGTGAAATATCTTTATGCATACTGGAATTAGAAACGATAAAAGGAGGATTTCGAAAGAACCAGAAGAGCAGTTTGAATGTTCATGCAATCAGAAAAGGTGGCTTCAGCAGGGAACTATAAGGCTCTATTTGGATGGACAATTTGGAACAAAAAAAAAGGATTTGGATTTGAAACAAGGCTAAATTTGCTATGAAAACTATAAAGCGTTAGATTGAATGTATTTGAAATAGTTACATCAAGGAAATTTTTTTTTTCTTCTCCCTTTTATTCTAAACATACAGCATTAACCTCCATATTGATTTCTAAATTCTCAGATTTACGGTTCATTTGGCACTGCTTTTGGAACAGCTAAAGGTGCTTTCAAATAGCCAAAAGTATTTCCAGCAACCTTGGCAGAAAAACTAAAATCGCTTCTCGATTATAAGCAAATTTTGGTGCTTTCTGCAGAAGCTCCAGGCACCTCTTCAGGTAGCATTTCAATGTGCTTGGAGTGCTTTCTTTAACTAATAAAATTTTAAGTGCTTTTTTTGGAAGAAGGAGACTGTTTTATTGTGCTCCTGACAAAGGCCTAGCAAAAGTGTTCCATGTAGACGCATTCCCAAAAAGACCCAAATGAAAGTCAACAAATCTACAGGCAAGACACTCCATTCAAGGACCTGTAAGGTCTGAAGTAATAAACCCTGAAGCCTGAAGCAAATCATATATTAAGTATGTACTCATTTATATACCTTCGCGCATGCAGCAGCTTCTGTTGAAGCTTCAGCACTAACAGCAGGAAAAGATTCCACTTCGTATTCTAAATCACTATCATCATCCTGCTAGAGAAATTTAACATGACTCAGAATATGGAAAAAGGAAAATGAAGTCGTTTCCTGCAAGTTATAATGAGTAGGGAACTGATAATATACTTTATCATGACTCAACTAGCTTGCAAGAAAATGCTGCACATACTAGCCTCAGCAAGAAATTTGTAATTTAGTTCATACAACTTGAATATATTTCCATGAAAGTTACACGTCTATGCACAATATATAATTTGAAATTCACTATGGAAATATAAACAATTACCATGCAGGAAACCGGTGACTTAAAAGAGCACTTTAGATTTCTTTTCTGTTTTTCCTTTTTTCTATTTGGTCGAATGAGCACTTTATAACTTCATTCAGAATTTAGTTCATACAACTTGAATATATTTCCATGAAAGTTACACGTCTACGCACAGTATGGAAATATAAACAACTACCATGCAGGAAACTGGTGACTTAAGAGAGCGCTTTAGATATATATTTTTTTCTTTTTTCTATTTTATTTGGTTGAATGAGCACCTAATAATTCGTCCATTAGACTAATGGCAAGATTTCTACAATATACATAATTCAAATTCAGACAAACAGGCCGGAAAAATTAGTGATGTCACAATAAATGTTCCTACTAAATTATCATTCCATTTAGTTGCAACCATGCCCACAAATAACAGCTCTCGAAAGCCGAATGTACATCTAAGTTAACAGCAATTTAGTTATGGTAACTAAAGAGACGGGGTAAAATTTTTAGCTCTCTCTCCTTCTCACGCACACTCAGCCATTAGAATACCCGTTATACTCACAATCCCAGAAACCACATCATTCACCAAAAAATGAAAACCTAATATATTACATATTTATCGACATACAACATTTGTGTAAAAGAGTAGGAACAAACACCATAAACTACGAATGAAGAGAAAAGGGTGGGAAACAGACCAAAGGTTGAGCCCCATTGTCTAATTTGTCAAGCAGAGCTTCACGATACGCTAAATGGCGCCAAAGCATCTGATACTCTCTGGCATTAGAAATTCCAGTTGAAGTCTTGGCCACCAACCGATTCCAATCGATCTTCCCATCAGGTGAGTTCGCCACTTCCTGCAGCAGAGCCAGCACAGTCGTCGGCGCATACCTGCCCATCAGCAATGCAAAAAACGAAAACCCCACATTAATGATTAAGCCCAATTCACCAAACAACACAAAAATATCTGCAACATATTGAAATCGATGAGAGAGGGGAAAGAGGTACCTTTGTAAGAGAGTGGCGGTATCTTCTTCGGTGATAAAGCCCTTCTTAGGGTCCTTGGCTTTCTCAAGCATTGCTTTGATCACAGTGAATTCAGCTTCGCAAAATATGAAATATGGAAAGCCTAATTAGCCAATGGAAACCTCTGAAACCTCTGAAGAACCAAACCTTATTGGGCTTTGGGCAAAACCCTAAACCCTGGAGAGGGGCTTAGACGCGGAGGAGAAAGAGAGAGAATGACAGGTGGAGGGACGGCGGAAGAAGCGGCGGAGCGTTGAAGAGCGGAAGGACGGAGGGGAAGGAGTTTTTGACGAGGTTTAAGGAGAAACGGATTCTCCACTGGCTTCTGTCACTCTCTATCTATTCTAGTCAGAACTCAACTGCTATGCTTTTGACCGAAAATTACTCCCCGTTACATACTTAACTGTTTTCTTTTTATATAAAACTAAATCTAATTACATTTTACAACTCTTTTTTTTATAGATTTCAACATTGACCATAAAGTTTTTAACTTTTTCACATTACACCTTTATGTTTTAAAGTTGTATTAATGTATACCTTTTGTTTCTTTGATCATCTAATCATCCATCAAAATTGATGAGTTTTTGGTTAATATCTTATAAACGTAGCTTACACGTTAGCTCATATAAAGATTTTGCGCTCAGCATATTATCAATTTAATATTGTATCAGATGTTCAATTAGACCAAAAAATGCATAATAAAAATTTGAAATTTCGTACTACATTTTAAAAATTAACCCAAACTAAAGAGTGTGAAAGGTTGTTAGCTGATAAAATTATGTATATCAAGTCCCTTAAGGAAAGGGATCATTGTTTTTCACAAAAATGTGAACGATTCTGTGAACACGAAATATTCCTGAAACGAAAGAGACAAGAACACGTGTACAAAATAATATTTGTATTTGATGATTTTGGGTTACAATCTCTTTCAAATTTGATCCTCTGATTCGATCTTCGTAAGGTGTTGATTTGTGGATGTGCGATTGATCCAAAGGGCCGTTGGGCTTGATCTAAGGATGAACGTTCTTCAAGGGTCGTGGGCTTGATCTTGAAGGTGGATTTGAGCGGATCTTCAAGGAGCCGTTGGGGCTTGATCTTGAGGATGAGCGTTTCTTCAAGGGTCGTTGAGGCTTGATCTTGAATAATGGTGATGAACGGATCTTCAAAGGGCTTTTGGGCTTGATCTTGAAGAACATTGATGAAAGGATCTTCAAGGGGCTTTTGGGCTTGATCTTGAATAACGGTAATGAACGGACCTTTAAGGGCTTTTGGGCTTTGATCTTGAAGGACGGTTGGATGTGTGGATTTGTCGACGTTGTTGATCCAAATGGCCGTTGGGGCTTGATCTTAGGATGAACAGATGATGAACGATGAACACTTTCTTCAAGGGCCGTCGAGGCTTGATCTTGAATTGGTGGAAGTTCTTCAAAGGGGCCGTCGGGGCTTGATCTTGAAGGTGGATGATTGTTGATCCAAGGGTCGTCGGAGCTTGATCTTGGAAGAACGATGAATGAAGAACGAAGAAAGCTTTCTTGATTCTTCGAGAACCTAGATGCTTGAGAGCTTCGGAGTTTCAGAGTTTCAGAGCTTCAAGGTTTTGGTGTAATATGAATTGGTTTCCCCAAATGAATGAAATTGGCTTCTATTTATAGAATTTTCCAATGCCTAATTTTGAATATAATATTCCAGATGAAATAAGTCGTTTCTACCAGGTGTTGACACGTGTCATATTTGATGACTTTTCCGACTCATTTCAATTTTTCGTCGAGTCACATGCTACGTGTAAAATTTATGTAATACATGAGCGTTGAAACTTTGATTTATCAGTCAACATTTATTTACCAAAATTTCGATGTCTACAAATGCCCCCACTTCAAGGCGCATCGTATACATGTGTTTGTCACGTGTAGGAGATGCTTTTTGAAGCCCCTTAATGTAGATGTCGATCCAAGGGCCGTTGGGGCTTGATCTTGAATTGGGCTGGAAATTTCTTCAAGGGCCGTTGAGGCTTGTTCTTGTACTTTGTTTGAAATTTCTTCAAGGGTCGTTGAGGCTTGATCTTGAAGGTTGAAATTGGACCACAAGGAGCTTCATGTGGTAGATGATCTTTGGCTTTGGTAGTGGATGAATCGGCACGTATTTGTTTTTACGCTTGTTGACTTTCCACAGCTTTGATCTTGAACTGGGTTGGAGGATTTTCTGGATTCCTCCAATTGTTGACTTTCCATAGCTTATTCTTGAACTGGATTTGATTCAAGGGTGGTGAATCGACACGTGCAGCCTACAACGCCTAGCGAGTCAACCCAAGAATTTGAGGGTCAAAACGAGTCCTTCACCCAGAGTGATCACAACCCTGATGATATGAGATACTTTTGATTTTGAAGAAGTAGCAGATGAATCGGCACGTGCTTTATTGAGCTTGTCTCCACATGCTTCAATGTATCATTTTCCCTTCCTTATATGTTCTCTAGGCAAATGTGGCATCTTCTCGAGTTCCTCAGCTCAGACTCCTTCTGCTGAGTTGACTATGCAGGCTGCATTCTTCCATGCTTGTTTCTTCTACACGTTGTCTCCACATGCTACAAGGTATCATTTTCACTTGCCTTATATGTTCTCCAGGAAAATGTGGCATCTTCTCGAGTTCCTCAGCTCAGACTCCTTCTGCTGAGTTAACTGTGCAGGCTGCATTCTTCTCTGCTTGTTTCTTCTGCACGTTGTCTCCACATGCTGCAAGGTATCATTTTCACTTGCCTTATCTGTTCTCTAGGCAGATGTGGCAGCTTCTTTGGAAGTACAGCAGCAATGGAAGACGAGTACTCGACAGCAGTGCTAGGTAGGCAATCAAGGAAGGGTTCCAAGCAGTCGGTTCCTTACCCAAGTTTGAGTGGAGGTTCCAGCATATTGCTTTCTTTATCCTTGTCTTTGCAGGTAAGAACAAAGACAAAGGAAAGGACAGGGAGAACGCATGATATGAGATACTCTTGCTTTCTACCCTGGTGATATGAGATACTTTTGCTTTGGTGTTATTTGTTTGCAGAGGTACCCCAAGGAATAAAGAACACTGAGTGACTCGAGAGGCTTCGTTGGGAAGGCAGTCTCGGAGATAAAGAAAGGTTATGTATGTCTGCTTTGCTATAGAGGGTGAAGGTGGACAGTTATAAGAAGTTCTTTAATACCTGTAGAGGTACTATTCTTTCACTCGTGTCGGCAACCATTGCGTGATTGATCAGTATGGCTTCACGTGCTTTGTTCTTTATCAGAAATCTTCGACAAATTGTCCGTAATTTCCGCCAAGCTGAGTGTGCATGTGACAGGTGTTGACGAGGCTGAAAAAGACTGGTGCCTCTTCGATATCTAGGATCGGCGCTTCGACAAATTGGTCGTGATTTCTGCAAAGCTGAGTTTGCGTGTGACGAATGCTAACGCGTCTGGAAAAGCAAGATGCTTCTCCGATTTCTGAGCTTGCCTCTTCGATTTTTGAATTGGCCTCTTCGAATTTTTAGCTCGCCTCTTCGATCTCTGAAATCCCGTCGAGTGCTGATTTTTATAGAGACATGCAGTTCGTTTCAAAGCACACTTGAATTTTCACTCGTAGAAACTCCCTTCTTGCACTTCTAAGATCTTGATTCGTCCGACCTCCTTTTTTTTTAACACCTTTAAAAATGTTTGAACCCTCCGACCGTCGTTTTGACTTGAACCTTGGTGAAGAGGCAGTCCCGCCTTCTCCAGACAACATATGACGCCCATCCTTCATATCCTCTACTGGTCCTCTTACCGTCGGGGACTTGGTGATGAAGAATGATATGACCGCTGCAGTGGTGGCCTGGAACCTTGTCACTCCAAAAGATAACAGACTGCTTTCCAAACGGTCTGATGAGTTGGCTGTTAAGGATTCTCTGGCTTTTAGTGTGCAGTGTGCACGTTCTGTGTCTAATATGGCCCAACGCCTATTTGCTCGAACCCGTCAAGTTGAATCATTGGCGGCTGAAGTGATGAGTCTTAAACAGGAGATTAGAGGGCTCAAACATGAGAATAAACAGTTGCACAGGCTCGTACATAACTATGCTATAAACATGAAGAGGAAGATTGACCAGATGCAGGAATCCAATGGTCAGATTTTACTGGATCATCAGAGGTTTGTGGGTTTGTTCCAAAAACAGTTGCCTTCGTCTTCTGGGGCTGTACCGCGTAATGAAGCTCCAAATGATTAACCTCTGGCTCCTCTTCTTCCCCGAGTTCCGCTGAGTGATGAGGCACCACCTGATCAATGAAGGCTCCCTTATATTTGCTGCTTGCACATTTGTAAATTTTTTTGTTTGCATGTAGAATGCAATTTTATGTAATCTTTCCAGAGAAATAAATAAAATGGACTTTACTTCTCTCAATGCATTTTTTTTTTCTCCCATCTTCTGCTTTTGTGTAAGACATCACTATTTCCATTATTACCGTGTGTTGCCTTCAGCCAAAGGCAAATCTTTGACAACTTGCACACACACACAACATCAAAAAAAATTTATACTTTCTTATTTGCTTTCGGTGCCACTACCTTTCTTTAAATTTTTTTTTCTGCACATGGTGCTCATGCACCACCACCTTCATTTCCTTTTTTTTTTTTTTTTTTTTTAATCATGCACCCACCCATTATTTTTTATATATTATTATTTTTTTTCATATGGTGCAATCCACACCATCCCACCTTCCTACTTTCTTTTGCTCCTTTTCAAAATGGGCTGATGGTTTTTTTTTTCATGGTGCGGTGCACCATTCCTGAAACCTTTATACTTTTTTTTTCTGCACATGGTGCTCATGCACCACCACCTTCATTTCCCTTTCTTTTTTTTTCTCCCGTCTCTTCCCTTCACCAAAAGACAATTTTTTTTTTTCAACCAACACCTTCTCTTTCTTTTCTATATATATCCCCGCATGGTGCTTGGCGATGGGCGGAAGATGGAGCAGAGGGAGGATCCAGGTTCCTTCATTTTAAGGTGAGGATGATTTTGACATGTGTGTGTGTGTATATATATATATATATATATTTATATACATATGTATATACACTGACTTAAGCTTTGGTTTACTATCCATCAATAATGTTGACTGAGTAGTGCATGCAGCAGCTAGTTGAAGTCTTGAAACAATGGCGGGCATCAGTCGTGGCGAAGTAACATCGAGCAGCAAGCAGGCTGTAAGACAAAGGAGTGCAGTTCGTGGTGCACGCAGGAGGTGCTGGAGTTTGCAGACGGGTGACATCGTGGTGCAACAACAGTAAGCTTTTAGGTATGTTTTAGGCTGAGGACAATTTCAATCTTTCGGACCTCATATATATATATATATATATATATATATATATATATATATATATATATTCCTTCAATCGTCCCATCACCACTTGCGTCCTTTCAAGCCATATATATATATATATGTATGTATGTGGAAGTTTGAACGTCCCGTCACCATCACTATGTACACATTGTATATATTTGTATATGGAACTTGGTTGCCGTGTCTTATATATATATATATATACACACACACATATAATACCATATAATGTGTCTATTTTTATGCACAGTGTGTTTGTGCCCCCACTGATGGATTTCTTTGCTGTGATGCCAGGAATCCTTAATTTTAAGAAGGCAGAGCATGATGCTGGGACCCTCATGAAGCTTTCAGAGGTGTGATTGTTGGTGGTGGAGTGAGCAGGTTGCCTAGTTCTTGTGCCAGAGATTGCAACGAGGTTTCGCTGTGTAGTGCCTTTTGATCACAATTTTCCCTCAGTGGTGCGCTGCCGTGTGGTGCTGTGCAAGAGACTGCAGTGGGGCTTCGCTGTGTAATGCCTTTTGGTCACAGTTTTCCCTTGGCGATGACGTCGCTGTGCGGTGCAAGAAATTGCTTGAGTAGTCGCTGTGGGTTTGCGTAGTGTGATTGTGTAGCATTTTAGTTTCCTCTACCACTGTAGCGTGCTTTGAAGGACCGTCTTGTAGCTGTCATCTCTGCCGTGCTGCTCAAGCTTTGTGGCTGACTTTTCCGTTGCAGTCATGGTGCTTCTCAAGTGCTTTAAAAACAACACCATCACCATTCTTGCAAAGGAAGGCGATCCACAAGATAGTGGAACGACATTGAAGCTTTATGCGCCATTGACTGGCCCTAAGGCGCTTGTTCTTCCCATAAAAGACAACTCCATGCATATTAAGTCGTGGTCTTCTGAGGTATCTTGGGAGGTGGTAGACACCGTTCGATCAACTACAAAGAAGAAGGTGTGCAAATCGAGGATTCTTATCTTGAACTCTTCGCACCATGATCGTGCCAACCCTTTGGTTAAGTATAAGCTTCTTGGTGATCGTATCCGTAGCGGAGCTATAACTTGGAATAACACCCTGTCGATTACTAGAGGAGCCGTCTTTGTTGAGTTTTATTGGGAATGACTTGAAGATGTCTTGAGCCGCTCCAAAGATGTACTTACCAACACATGCCTTTATCATGTTGTATACGCATCTTTGTTCAGTTATGATCACCAGCCTTCTGTCATTCGTGCATTCTTTGAGCATTGGTGTTCAGCGACCAACACGCTTCACACGGCTCGAGGGGAGATGTCGATTTCACTTTAGAGATCTCCACAAGCTAGGGGGTCTGCCTATCCAAGGAAAATTTTATGATGAGGTTCTTCCTAGTGTGGAGGAGTTTTCTTGTCGCAACAGTCGAGGATTGCCTGCGAGCTGCCGCTATTTGTTCTGGGTGTACCATAAGTTTTTCCAAGAAGCCCCCGGTAAGTCAGGCGTGAAGATTTCTTCGTGGATCCGGTTTTGGTATTGGGATGCCATGAAGTACAAGAGGCCTTCGAAAAAAAAATGGTCGTAACAAGACAACCAGGCCTAAGGGAGACTCTGATCTGTCAGGCGTCATTGGTCTAGCTAGGCGACGTACCCCTAATGAGTTGACGAAATTTGAGGATCTCGACGTGGCTTTAGAGCACTTGGAAGAATCTTACTTAGCTACATTCTTAGCTTGTTGGCTTTGTAAGTTTGTCTTCCCTAAAGACGACGTCAACTTGATTCGTCCTGGAGTCTTCAAAGTTGCTAGCAAGATGGCTGCAGGCGAAACTTTTAGCCTTGCTATTCCAGCCTTAGCCAACATTTATGACGGCTTAAGAGTTGTTTTGAACTTGGCAAACACTGAAGATCGTGATGCGGTACTTCCTTACCACTACGTGTACGGTTGGTTGGGTGAGTACTTTTGTACTCATTTTTCTTCGTCAACTTTAGACAAGTCTGGGCCCTCCATAGTCAAGCTGGGACCCTTGATGACGAAGTATTCTGGCATGCTTTCTGCGAAGAGTCTCAACGATCAGCAGGCGCAAACATTATTTAGAAGTTGTGAAGGATTAAGGATGGATCGCCTGGCGAGGGTTGGGTCGGTGCGGCAAGACATCATGGATGATTCGCATTTCCACTTTTCAGACTTGTCTTACCTTATAAGTCTCCGCTCGGGGTATGTTTCTTTGCGCCAAGAAGACCGATGTATCATTCAGTCGTACAGTCCTCACCGCTTTAGCAGGCAATTTAGTTTTGTCCAAAATGTGCCAGACACGTTGAGGGAGAAAGCTCGATCATAATCTTTGCAAGCCGTGTATATGCATTGGGAGTCGTGTACCCGTGCATGTATAAATGCTTCTATCACCCTGCCGACCTATGACGAGTTCAAGAGTAATCTAATAACCCGTGTTTACGTACGTTGGTGGTCAAAGGTATATTATGAGAATTTAGGGACGACAAGTGGTACCAATTCTTCCCATTCACATCATGATGCGTTAAATGAGGGTTGTTCTGTGGTTCCTACGCAGTTGGTACCTTTTGATTGTGCGAGTGTCACTCATTTGCAAGATAGACCTATGGTTTTAGCCCATCAACACTTGCGTCTGTCCTCTCCCCACCTGGATGCTTCTGAAGAAGTGGGTGACGAAGTTGATTCGCACGGAGATGGACCTGTTTTGCGGCTACGCCAACAAGTTTTAAACAAGCGGTCACTCGAAGTCGCTCAGGTTGACAGCGATGTTAATTTTCGTCATAAGAAGAAAGGAATGTTTAGGCCTCCTCAATCCGATGGTCGTGTGTCAGATGTACGTATTTCTTTCTCTCTTTTTATATATATTTTTTATTATTTTAGCTTTCATTTCTAACATATTTCTTTGTTTTGTTTAGGTTGGGCCTTCTTGTTCTTTTAATCTGGTGACTGTGGGCATTTACACCTGTACGGACATGCTACTTGGAGGCAATCTACCTACAGATGGGGAGATTGGGGATCCACCTGGTGCAGAGCTTGTTCAAAATCTGCCCAATTTCCCAAGCTTACCGTGTGTAGGTGGAGGCGTACAAGAGTCCATCATGCGTCCAACACCTTTGCCAGCTAGTTCGGGGATCTCTTTGAGAGGGCCGAATCTTAGAGGTACTGAGCAAGTCATCCATCGCATCCATCTTGGTGCGGCAATGGATATCAAGAGCCATATAGAGAAGAGGATTTCTAAATGCCCGTTGGAAGATCTTACATTGCTCAATGAGGACTTATCGAAGCTTGTTTCTGTGATTGACAGCCTTAACGTTGATTCTTCATCGTTGAAGATCAAGATTGCTGAACTTATGGCCGCCTCGACTGAGTATTCTTCCTTGTGTGCTATTTCCTTGGAGAAGTTGAGTCCGAATGTTAGAGCTCATCAGCTAGCAAATATAAACTTGTCACTGGCTCAAGTCTGGTCTTCTTAGCAAGCTGCTTCAGGAGATTATCAATTCATAAAGACTTCTTTAACTTCTGTCCAGGTGCGTCTAGATGTGTTGGTGCGAGAGCGAGAGCAGTTGGTAATTGAAGTATCGCAACTTGAAAGTGTTCTCTTGGAGCAGGGAACTACACTTTCTTAGTACCAGGAGGAAATTTCACGCCTAGAACGAGAGAAATGCATGACTATGGAGTTGCCCATCTTGTCTCCCACCGAGGTAGAAACTTTAAAAACTTTGGAAGGCTTGCTTGAAGATCGCCTTCGTAGTTTTAGGGACATAGTTTTCAAGTAGTATCTTCTGTTTTTTTTTTCTTGTAATAAGGCTTTGGAGCCGACTTCTTCTTTTAAAGAAATAAAGTATTTACATTTTTGAAGTTTTGATGGTGTGACTGTACTTGAAGTTTTGAAGTTTCAAGTTGCCTACGTACCCTCAGTTGAGGAGGGATCAAGTCATAACGTAGTTCAAATGAGCGATGAATTTAACAATGATTTTGATGATGATTTTGATGATGATTTTACCGTACACAGTTTATGCTCTTGCGGGCCAGGAGCTTTGGTTCATGCAGTTTAGGCTCGTGCGAACAAAGAGCAAGAGTTGTCGCTTTTTTTTAGGGGTAGTAGTGTTTCAAGAATCTGCCATTGATTGGGCCGATCTTCAAGCCGTCTTCCGCCATGATTAAGTAGGCACCATTGGTGTAGACTTCTTGTATTACGTATGGTCCATCTCATTTGTCACATCCCGGCCCGGGGCAGACCACTTCCCGAGCGCGTTCCACCACCGTAGCACGATATTGTCCGTTTTGGGCCCTGACTACGCCCTGACGGTTTTGTTTCTGGGAACTCACGAGCAACTTCCCAGTGGGTCACCCATCTTGGGAGTGCTCTAGCCCCCTTCTCGCTTAACTTTGGAGTTCCGACAGAACCCGAAGCCAGTGAGCTCTCAAAAGGCCTCGTGCTAGGTAGGGATGAGAATATACATTTAAGGATCACTCCCCTGGGCGATGTGGGATGTTACAATCCACCCCCCTTAGGGGCCCGACGTCCTCGTCGGCACACCACGACCAGGGTTAGGCTCTGATACCAAATTGTCACATCCCGGCCCGGGGCGGACCACTTCCCGGGCACGTTCCACCACCGTAGCACGATATTGTCCGCTTTTGGCTTACCATTCCCTCACGGTTTTGTTTTTGGGAACTCACGAGCAACTTCCCAGTGGGTCACCCGTCTTGGGAGTGCTCTAGCCCCCTTCTCGCTTAACTTCGGAGTTCCGACGGAACCCGAAGTCAGTGAGCTCCCAAAAGGCCTCGTGCTAGGTAAGGATGAGAATATACATTTAAGGATCACTCCCCTAGGCGATGTGGGATGTTACACCATTTTGACATGAACTTGCTCTTTGACTTGTGAGTTGTGATGATAGGCCTACTCAATGAAAGGACGAGATCTCCCATTTGAAAAGAACGAGTGAGAACTTTCTTGTTGAAGGCCTTGGAGAGTCTTGCTTGATAACACTCTAAGTGTTGCTGGGCTTTGAGTCTTTTCTCATCCAACGCTTCTAGCTCTTAAAGGCGTAACTTTGCATTCTCTTCGTCAGTCAAGCCTTCTTGTATAGCCATCCTTAGTGAGGGGATTTGACTTTCAAGCGGTAGAACAGCTTCCAAGCCATATACGAGAGAATAAGGTGTAGCTTGGGTAGGCGTTCTATATGTCGTCCTGTATGCCCAAAGTGCTTCGCCTATTCTTTCATGCCAGTCTTTCTTTGTTCTGCCGATTACCTTCTTCAGGAGGTTGCACAATGTCTTGTTGAATGCTTCTGCGAGACCATTGGCCGGAGCATGATACTTGAAGGATTTGTGCTGCTTGAACTTGTATTTTTCACATAGCTTGTCCACGAGTCGGTTGGAAAACTGTTTTTCGTTGTCAGTGACAATGTAACAAGGCACACCATATCGGTGGATGATATGTTCCTTGATGAAACGGACGACAGTTTCCTTCTTGACTTCTTTCAGGGGTATGGCTTCAGCCCACTTGGAGAAGTAATCTGTTTGCAGCCAGGATGTAAGCTTTTCCTGCAGATGACTTTGGCGCAATTGGCCCTACGACATCCAATCCCCATGCATCGAAAGGCTATGAAGTAGCTGTGAGATGTAATGGTTTAGGCGGTTGATGTATGAAGTTGGCGTGAAATTGGCAGGCTTAGCACCTTTTGGCGTGTTCTAGGCAGTCATTTACCATGCTTGGCCAGTAGTAACCCATTCTTTTGAGCTGGAAATGAAGCTTTGGTCCGGACTGATGCGCCCCACATATTCCTGAGTGTGATTCTTCCATGGCTTGATTGGCTTCTTCCTCGCCTAGGCATCTCAGAAGTACTATTTCAAAAGATCACCGGTAGAGTGTCCCTTTGTAGTAGAGGAAGCGATGTGCTCGTCGACGTACTTCAGAGCGGTGTTTTGGATCATCTGGAAGTATTCCATGCTCCAAGTAGTTAATCAGAGGCTGTCTCCATTTTTCAACGTTGACTGGAAGTATTGAAATAACGTTTGTATCACTTAGTACCATTTCAGTGACAAGCGGGATTACCCATCTTTGGCAGACTGGCACATTTGCAGCTTCGTCTTCTCCTAATGTCATGCTCGAGGCTAGGTTGGCGAGAGCGTCTGCCATTTGATTCTCTTTTCTTGGCACGTGTTCTAGTGTTACAGCCTCAAACCTTTGTAGCAATTACGTTGCCAGCCGAAAGTATGGGACGAGATCATCTTTCCTCACCTCATATTCAGTCAGGAGTTGATTGATTATGAGCTTGGAGTCGCCATATATCTCAAGGGCTGTGATTTCCATGTTGATTGCCATTTGGAGCCCGATGAGCAGCGATGTTGTTGGAGCATAATTCGCTTAGTTGAAATGAATAAGGTAGTATTTGCCTTTGTGGCGACATGGATACTACTCCTGCCCCCGCTCCGTCTGCTCTTGCAGATCCGTCGAAAAACATCGTCCATGTCGGGAATATGTCGATGTAGAACACCTCATCGTCAGGCAAGTCATCTGAGATTTTCCAATCGACTGGAATTGGATGGTCGGCAAGGAAGTCTGCTAGCGTTTGTCCCTTGACGGCTTTAGCTGGGACGTAGATGATCTCGTATTGATTGAGAAGTAATGCCCATTTAGCTAGTCACCCTGTCAAAACTGGCTTGGACATGACGTATTTGACGGGTCAGCTTTAGCAACCAAGTGGATGGTGTAAGCATGCATGTAATGTCTGAGCTTCTGGATGGCAAACATCAAGGCAAGGCATATTTTTTCTATTGAGGAGTAGTTCAACTCAGCGCCGGTGAGCGTTCGACTGAGGTAGTAGAGCGCTCATTCTTTCTGGGATTCGTTTTCCTGTGCCAAGAGTGCTCCAACTGAACTTTCATGAGCAACAATGTACAATATGAGCGGTTTCCCTGGTACAGGTGCCCCCAGGACAGGTGGACTTGATAAATACTTCTTTATGCTTTCAAAAGCATTGTTGCATGCTTTGTCCCATACGAATGGAACATCTTTCTTCATGAGTCGACTGAACGGTTGACAACGCCCTGCAAGGTTGGAGATGAAGCGTCTGATGAAGGCTAGCCGTCCTTGTAGACTTTTCAACTCATGCAGGTTTCTTGGCTCGGGCATGCTTTAAATGGCCTTGATCTTTGATTGATCCACTTCAATGCCACGATGCTTGACAATAAAGCCAAGGAACTTTCTAGATGTGACGCCAAATGCACACTTTAACGGGTTCATCTTGAGGTTGTATTTTCACAACCTTTCAAACACTACTCGCAAATCCTTCAAGTGATCTGATCTTTTCTTTGTCTTGACCACCACATCATCTACATAGCATTCTACGTTCTTGTGTAGCATGTCATTGAAGATCTTCTGCATTGCATGTTGATATGTAGCTTCAGCATTCTTTAGACCAAAGGGCATCACCTTGTAGCAGTAGATACCTTTTGGAGTGCGGAAGGCTGTTAGTTCCTCATCTTCAAGAGCCATACAAATTTGATTGTATCCAGAAGAGCCATCCATAAATGATAGTGCCTCATGGCCAGTGGTCGCGTCCACCATGATTTCAATGATTGGCAAAGGGAAGTCATCATTTGGGCAAGCATCATTGAGGTCTCGGAAGTATACGCAAACACGTATTTGTCCAGATTTCTTAAGGACTACGACGTTGTTGGAAATCCACTTGGGGTATTGCACCTCTCGAATGAAGCCTGCTTTGATCAACTTGTCAATCTCGGCCTTGATTTGTGGGATGAGCTTGGATTGATAGCGTCTTTGAGTTTACTTTATTGGTTACGTTCCAGGCTTGATTGCAAGATGATGCACAACAATGATAGGGTCGAGGCCGGACATTTCCTTGTAGGTCCAAGTAAATACGTCCTTGTACTCTAATAGCAGCTGGTAATACTTATCTATCTCGTCTGCACTTAGTAATGCACTCAAGAATATAGGCTTCGGTTCCTCACTTGTGCCTAAGTTGAGTTCTTTGAGATCGTCAACTATGGCTTACCCCCATCTTCGAGTTGTGACGGTGCTGCAATGACATCTTCCTCGAGGATTTCATCTTCTTCACCTTCTTGGATTGTGATGTGGAAGACGTCTTGGGCCTCTTCTTCGGTGTTAACCTCTCGAGCTTGTTGGCATGAAGATTGTCCAGTGTGGATGATGGTGCGCCTTTTCACTTTCAGTGATCCAACTATGTTAACTTCCAAAATTGCTTGGCGCTTCATTCTTGAAGGAATGGAACTTCGAACGTCATCCTTTTCTGCCAGACGATCGATCTTTTCTACTTCTGGTGTCGTCTTTCTCCTTCTGGAAGGCTCTTTGGCTTCTTCAAGTCTTTCCATAACTGACTGTCATGGAGGAAAGCTAGTCGTATTGCTTTACTTCTTAGGTTTCAACAACCTTTTGAAAACAGAGCTTCGAGATGCTGACGTGTTAAGCCTTTTGAAGACGGAAGTTCTGTTTTGACCGCCAATGAGTTTAGGTGCTGAAACTCTGGGCCTTGAACGATTCATTCTATCAAATACTGACATTTGGGGGGCAGGTTGAGGCTCCTCTTTATCTTGTATAATGCTCACGCTGATGTGTTGAGCGCTAGATCTTCACCGGTGCATTTGGTGTAAAGCCAAGTCCAGCTTTGTTGTTGTTAACCCGCAACCATGCTCCTCCAACTTCTTCTGAGTTTTAGTAAGATCACGTTCGTTGTCTTTGACGGTGTTCAAATCCTTCTTTCCCAAATTTGCAGAGGAGGTGAAGTTGTACCCAGCTTTCGACATGAGTTTGTAGGCGTTTGGATCAAAACCTTATTCGGCCCTCTTGGTTGGGAAAAAGCTTGGTTTTACCCCCTTTGGCAGGCCTTTTATGAAGCCTTGTGATGGTCTTGCAACCTTAGTGTCGCCTAGCTGTGTCAGAGGCAAAACTGCATTCATTTTAAGCAACTTTACATTATCCATGTGCCGTTGTGCATCGACTTTGCTTGCTGCAGTTTCAAACGGGGATTGACTATTCTTTCTTCTCGACGTCGGGATGTATCGGAAAACGGGTATGTTTGGTCCATTTGAGGGCGTCCTACTCTCTCTAGTTGTTGCAGGTTTAGCAAGCTCATTGCGTTTTTGCTTGCAGATGGCATAACTTCTTCTTCTTGCTTCTTGGGCACGGCTTGCCACTCCTGCTTTTTAGGTGTTGCTTTGCCCATAGATTTAATCTCTTTTGGAAGAGTTTCGGGCACCATGTCTTCATCCATGTAGAACTTGACGTCTGCGAAATGTGATTCGGCTTCGGTGAATGGCTTGGTGTCGCCATAGATCACCTTTACTCATTCTCGGTAAAATTTTAAGCATTGGTGAAGGGTGGACGGTACTAATCCATTCGCATGGATCTAAGGCCTTCCTAAGAGCAAACCGTAAGAAGTTCTTGCATCAATCACGTGAAATATTGTGCTTGACTTGAGTTCACCAATGGTCATCTCCACTCTAATCATGCCCATCGCTCTTTGTCCTCCTTGGTTAAAACCTTGGATTAGTAGACGGCTTAGGGATAGTTCATCCACCTTGATGCCGATTGTGGTCATTGTTAACTTTGGCATGATATTTATGGCCGATCCGCCATCCACAATCATGCGGTTGACTTTGTGCTCCTTTACGTACCCAGAGATGAAGAGATGACAGTTGTGAGGCTTGGATCCTAGCAGCAAGTCTTCGTCGGTGAAGTGGATTGTGTCATCGGCGGCACAGCATGTGGCACACTCGTGTGGCCGAAGCCTCAAGCCTTCGTTCTTACTTTCTTGCACTTTGTGGTCGTTTGGACTTGTTAAAACCACTGCCAGTGCCCTTCGTATCTTCTTTGGCAATTGTAACGCTTCCTTGATGCTAAATTGTGTTGGCAGACCTTCTTCATGTGTAAGAGTATTTTCTCCCTCAGTGGTGACAACTTTTCCTTTTGAGGGTTCTTCTATTTCTACTTCGACCATGTGACATGCAGCGATAGTGCAATGTTGGAAGAAGTCCTCCGGGAAGTACTCGTGCAAGGAGACAGGAATGCGTGGCTTTTGCTCCGCAGGTTCCCCAGCATATATTGGCTTAGCAGCTCTTATGTTTCTTTTAGGCTTCTTATTACTGCGGCGGCGGCTGTGCTTTCTCCCTTGTTCCCCCTTTGGCTTTATAGCTTGCGGTCTCGGTTTCCTCGTCCTCTTATAGGTCACCAATGTCCATCCTTTGTCATCGTCAGTAGGTGCATCTTGGTTGCTTGCCCCCAGTGACAGTGGTGTAAAGGGTGCAGTGTGGTTTGAGTATTGCCGAGCATGGTCAAACATTTCTTAAAGAGGCACAGGATCAAAGGATCCGAACACGACCGTAGTGGTGTGCGTTGTAGCTGTGTCTTCTAGGTCGAACTCAATCTGCCTTTGTTGTGACAACTTCATGATAAGTTCTTTTAAGGTGAAACATTTGCCCACATGATGACCCACGATACGATGGTACTTGCAGTACTTGGGATCATTGATGTGATTCATCTCTTCAGGGCGTTTGCATTCGGGCAACTCAATCACCTTTTTCTCCAGCAGGTCGTCCAGCATTACGTCCATGTTGGAGTCCGGAAAAGGGTATACCTTCTGCTCCAGTTCCCTCAAGGTGTTTTTGTACCTATCTTGGGTATGGGAAGGCTCACTTCTTTTTATCTCATTTGCTTTGTTATTGAAGGAGATTTTGACGGGTGTGGACAAAGTCTTGATAGGGGTGGTATTGGTGGTAAAAGCTTCCTTGGCGGGCTTTTTCCCATGATTGTCTGCTCTGGAAGTAAACACTTTATCCCTTTTGAAATCGGTGATTGGCTCCTTCTTTCCATGGTGGGCGATGCTCAGCTCCATGTCGTGGGCACGGGTGGCTAATTCTTCAAAAGTCTGTGGTTTGATACCTTGAAGGATGTATTGTAAACCCCATTGCATGCCCTGGATACACATCTCGATTGAAGAAATCTCAGAGAGCCTGTCCTTATAGTCGAGGCTTAGATTACGCCATCGGTTGATGTAGTCCATGACTGGTTCTTCCTTCCATTGCTTCGTGCTCGTCAGCTCTAGCATGCTCACAGTGCAGTAGATACTGTAGAAGCAGTTGAGGAATTCCCTTTCTAACTGTTCCTAGCTGTTGATGGACTCGGGCTCCAGGTCTGTGTACCACTCAAATGCGTTTCCTTTTAACAAGCGCACAAACTGCTTGGCGAGGTAATCTCCCTCCGTCCCTGTATTGTTGCAGGTTTCGATGAAATGTGCGACATGTTGCTTTGGGTTTCCCTTTCTGTCAAATTGCATAAACTTCGGCGGTTGATAGCCCATCAGCATCCTTAAGGCGTCAATCTTCCTCGAGTAAGGCTTCGAGTACAACGTGGAGGCATGAGAGCTCCCTTCATACTGTGCCTTGATGGTGTTGGTGATCATCTCTTGCAGCTGCTGGATATAAAGAGATCCCATGAGTGCCGCTGCTTGGTCTGGCTCCGGCTTCACATCGATTTTCTTCACCGGAGGCTCCTCTTCTCCGCCAGCTCCTCCCTTTAATGGATCATCCTCTGGGTCGGGTTTCTCGCCGTCCTGCGCCTCCAGTCGGTTGACTAGTGCTGCAATTTGCAAGTCTTTTTCTTCCACAGTTCGGGTTAGCCTTGCGATTGCTTCATTCATTTGAGCCAGCTGCTCATCGATTGAAGTTGCTCCAGTAGTCATGACTTGCATGGCTGAACTGCCGCTTGAATCGGCATCGGAGAGCATGGATTCGGAGTATTTCCTTGGGCTTTCCCCCCTTGGTGCCCTTAGTGAGGCTAAGGTGATCACAGGCTCATGCCTTGGGTGCTCTTGTTCCCTTGGCAGAGTTGATGCAGAGGTGAAAGAGGCGGCGGAAGTAGCTCTTGCCTTGCTTCGAGTCGTGATGCCCAAAGTGACACCACTTGCGACGAGGACGCTCTTGTTCTTTGTGCCGGTTGTGGGAACAACTTGAGCCTTCCTTGATGCCATTGATTTTGGAAGTGTGCTTAAATTTCTTGAACAGAGAAAGAGATGAGAGGTAAAGATAGTCCCACTGGGCATGCCAAATTTGTGAACATGAAATATTCCTGAAACAAAAGAGACAAGAACACGTGTACAAAATAATATTTGTATTTGATGATTTTGGGTTACAATCTCTTTCAAATTTGATCCTCTGATTCGATCTCCGTAAGGTGTTGATTTGTGGATGTGTGATTGATCCAAAGGGTCGTTGGGCTTGATCTAAGGATGAACGTTCTTCAAGGGCTGTGGGCTTGATCTTGAAGGTGGATTTGACCAGATCTTCAAGGAGCCGTTAGGGCTTGATCTTGAGGATGAGCGCTTCTTCAAGGGCCGTTAAGGCTTGATCTTGAATAATGGTGATGAACGAATCTTCAAGGGGCTTTTGGGCTTGATCTTGAAGAACAATGATGAACGGACCTTCAAGGGCTTTTGGGCTTTGATCTTGAAGGACGGTTGGATGTGTGGATTTGTCAACGTTGTTAATCCAAAGGCCCGTTGGGGCTTGATCTTAGGATGAACGGATGATGAACGATGAACACTTTCTTCAAGGGCCGTCGAGGCTTGATCTTGAATTGGTGGAAGTTCTTCAAAAGGGTCGTCGGGGCTTGACCTTAAAGGTGGATGATTGTTGATCCAAGGGTCGTCGGGGCTTGATCTTAGAAGAATGATGAACGAATAACGAAGAAGGCTTTCTTGATTCTTCGAGAACCTGGATGCTTGAGAGTTTCGGAGTTTTAGAGTTTCAAAGCTTCAAGGTTTTGGTGTAATATGAATTGGTTTCCCCAAATGAATGAAATTGGCTTCTATTTATAGAATTTTCCAAAGCTTAATTTTGAATATAATATTCCAGATGAAATAAATCGTTTCTGCCAGGTGTTGACACGTGTCCTGTTTGATGACTTTTCCGACTCATTTCAATTTTTCGTCGAGTCACATGCTACGTGTAAAATTTATGTAATACATGAGCGTTGAAATTTTGATTTATCGGTCAACATTTATTTACCAAAATTTCGATGTCTACAGATTCACTTCGCATTCTTTTACAACGGTTCGAGTTGTCTACTTTTTAAGCTTTTATCCATAGATTACAGTCGCAAAAAAAATTTCAGTTTAATTCGAAATTCTTTACTCATTTAATTGTCATGATAAAATTCAATATTTTTCTAGAATGTTATGTTTGTCTATTTCTTTGCACACCCATATTTCTTATACTTTGCAAGGATTATGTATAAAAGAAAATTTTAAAAAAATATATCATTTGTACCGTTGAAATTCAATGATCATCTATAAATAATAAAACTTGTGATTTTATTTCTTATTTATTTTTCTATTAAAACAAGGGAGGAATTGATAGTGCTCGTTGTCCGAAATTCAAGGCTCTTTTTATAGTAGGTAACTAAAATGAAGAATTGGAGTACAGGAAAGGGAGTGGTTGGGTGAGAGCAAAAATTGGCGTGGTATTTTTTTCTTTTTCATCATGTATTAATTAAGTGTTGATTAACGTGTTTGTTTCTTATTGGCGTGGTATTTTTTTCTTTTCCATTAGGTATCAATACAACCACACAACTAGCACAAAGCAAAACACTAAAAGTAGAAGTAAGGACAATCTAAAAATAATTGGTTGAAACTAATATAAACCCACTATATCAAAGCAAAATAATCTTGAACAAAATCACATCACAATTTCTGTAGTAATTTTTATATTTTAGCTGTGCTAAATACTCACTGGGCCAATTTCATTAAAAAAAAAATTCTTACACATTTTTTTGTCTATTATATAGACTATATACATTAATAGCGTGTTTACTAATCCATAATCAAATTGAAAGGAATTAGATTGAGGGGGAATTGGATTGAGGAGGAATTGAAATGAGGTGGAATCAAAATCTGATTCCTGTTGAAGTTTTTTACTAAAACTGTCAGGAATCGGAGTAGGAATGATGTTGAGTCCATATAAGTTGTTTACTAATTCATGTCAATCGGAATGAAAACTAGGTTCATTACTATATTGCCCTTACTTAAATAAATTATTTTCATACTAATTAATTTAATTAAATTCTTAATTAAATTTATATAATAAAATTCATCTATATAAGCATGTATAAATAGATTTTATTTATTTATTAAAAGATGGCAAGAATGATGTTGAGTCCATATAAATTGTTTACTAATTCACTTCAATCGGAATGAAAACTAAGTTGATGACTAAATTGCCCTTACATAAATAAATTATTTTCATACTAATTAATTAAATTAAATTCTTAATTAAATTTATATAATAAAATTATATATATAAAAATATATAAATAGGTTTTATTTATTTATTAAAAATGACATAATGAGTGTCAAATAAAGGGCAATGTTGGGATAATAAGAAACAAGTGAGGGCATAATTGGAATAAAAGATGCATTCCCGATTCCCTTGCCCTCAAGGAATTCAAATACCTCACAAAACTAGGGAATCCGGTTCCTCCAATTTCAGGAATTGGATTCCTTGTTTCGTGTGGGTCCACCACTTTTTTTATTCCTTAATATTTAGTAAACACCGGAATACCTTGTAATCGAAATTCAATTCCCTTTCTTTATTCCGATTACCTTTACGTAAACATGTCATAAAGTATATGTACATATTGCTACAAATCCTCCCTGGGCCATAGCTCACCGTAGCCTTTGGTGTTGGTTTGAAATTTGATTTAAAAAAATTAGTCTTCCTAGTATTATTCTTTTAGTATTCCAAAGAATATTGAGACCAGTTTGAAATTCCATCTTTTCTTAATTCAACACCACCTTTTTTATTAGAACTATGGGACTTACATGGATACCGGGTTTCATACGTACTGTTATGATTGATTCTTTATAGGTCTTCGCTCTTATGTTTTGTGACGTGTTTGTGCTCGCTTCGACGAGGAGTTGTGGTCTCTTTGTGTTTCGCGATAATTTGATGCGGCCTCGCTTTTTTCAGCGATGATTTTGTGTGGGCATTTAGTGTCATATAAGTTCTACAAGGGAAGTAATGACTTGGAACTGTATTTTGGCAAACAATTGTTCTCTCCAGTAATCGAAAATTGGACAATTGCTGAGGCAGATCTTGAACAAAATACCACTCTTAATATTATGATTACTTGGATAATAGTTTTTCTACTTCCGAGTGTCCTTCAAGTTCCATTTGCATACATTTCCCCTAAAAAATAAAAAATTGAATTTGCATACATTCTCCCTTACAACAACAGCAACAAAGCCTTTTTCCCACTAAGTGGGGTCGGCTATATGAATCCTAGAGCGTCATTGTGCTCGGTTCTGTGCCACGTCTTCCGTTAGATTCAAGTACTCAAGTCTTTTCTTAGAGTATTTTCCAAGGTTTTCCTAGGTCTTCCTCTACTCCTTCAGCCCTGAACCTCTATCCCGTAATCACATCTTCTAGTCGGAGCATCAGTAGGCCTTCATTTCACATGTCCAAACCACCATAACCGATTTTCTTTCATCTTTCCTTCAATTTCAACTACTCCTACTTCATCTCGGATAGCCTCATTCCTAATCTTATCATTTCTCGTATGCCCACACATTCAACGAAGCATTCTCATCTCCGCATACCCATTTTATGTACGTGTTGATGTTTCACCGCTCAACATTCCCTACGTTACTAGCCTTATTGCCGTCCTATAAAAATTGAATTTGCTAAAAAGCCATGCCAAAGCCAAAATCAACCATAACTTGGGCTTCTCCAGAAAATACTAACAGAAAAATTACGACTTGGGCTTCTTGAGAAGCTTTTATAAATGTTCGTAAAAATTTTTACCTATACCGAGCCTAACAGTGTCTAGTTGTAACTAAACAAGGCGACATTAAAGTGATTGGTTGCATGAGAATGTTGAGTTCGGTCTTGGACATTACAGGGTACACCCTGTCCACCGCGGCCACGGTAGGTAGCAAATGACAAAAGACTAGCAGCAAACTTCGGTTTTATTTTAATTACCATAATTCACTATAAATCTCCATGCAACATCAACCAAAACAAACTACACGATTCATGCATGTGTTTTGACATCTTTGCAACTAGCTAACATGTAGTTTCCCTAAAATTAAATGGCCCCTTGTATTAAAAATAGAAATAAATAATAATAACAATACAGGCAGACCGACGTCGATCTAATTAACTAAAAGCTTTTGGGGAAACCAGGTTTCAGTTCCCAACGCTTGTTCAAATCTGCTGCTATAAACTTTGAAGGGAAGAGATCAACCTTCCGAAGCCCGACCTTGAAGGTATGTATAATTCCAATGTTCTTAAAGATGGTACAAAACAAGGCAAAGGAGGGAAAGCGGTATCACCAGACATCTCTAAGGTATCGTCCATCCATCTGAAGTTGTTTCACGGTAGCTTCTGCTTTCGTTGAGTCCACCTTTTCCTGAAATTTTTTAGCCAGCAATAACATGTAAACACGATCCAATTTGACAGGCAAATAAGACGCGATATATGGGTAAACAAGCTATCAATCAGCTGTAGCACCAGCTTAAAGATTGTTTTTACTTTCTCTTTTATTTTGGAAAATACCAACTTCAAACAAAAATGGATGACTAGCAGTAAAAAGGTTGGTGCTATCCACACACCCATTTTTACTTCCCACACAACCCTTGTTAATTTCTGTCATTTGATCGTTTTCAATTCATTTGATCCGACGACCGGAAATTGAGAGGGGCGCGTGAGAGGTAAAAAGGGTTGTGTTGCTAGCACCACCCAGTAAAAATTAGTGAAAGTTTTGCTCCCTCCTACGTTAAATACACTTCCCACAGATCCTCTAGGACCAAAAATCTGCAAGCACAAAGATATTGCCTAGACTTCTATACCCATGTTTACATTCTGTAGCTATTTCATCCGTTCACAGGATTTATGTGTGTGCATTCTGTAGCTATTTCATCCGTTCACAGGATCTATATGTGTGTGCGCCCCGCGTGTTTGTAAAATAAGGAGAGCGAGAGAGAGAGAGATTGGCACCTGCTGCTGGACAATGGTATGCAAAGTCCGATGAACATCTCTAGCCATTCCTTTGGCGTCACCACAAACATAAAAGTACCCCCCTTGAGATACTAGGTCCCACACGTATGCTGCCTGAATATGGAATAAATTGGTGCAACTGTTAGATAATTATCTAATTAAGAGTGACCACAATCTACCGCTTTAATTAAAATATTAAAATTTTAAACGAGACCACTTCGTACTTCTCACAAATACTTACTTTATCCATCAGTTTATGTTGAACATACTCCTTGGTTGGTCCCTCGCGCGAGAATGCAACGATTAACTCAGACAACACACCTTCTTCCACAAAGTTATTCAATTCATCTTCATAAATGAAATCCTAGAAAAAACAAAGATCCAGTATATATTTATTCATTCACCACAAGAACAAAGTATTCCAAAATATCAAAAAATATTTACCATTCTGCGGTTTCTACATCCAAAGAAGAGCAGTGCAGGTCCTAATTGAGCACCCTCCTTTTTCAGGGCCATCCTTTCCTGAAAAGAGAGAAATGATACTTTATTTCCTCTTTATTCCACAAATAAACAATGCAAACTCAGACTAATGCAATTTCAAACCTGTAGAAATCCTCGGAAAGGTGCGAAGCCCGTACCAGGCCCCACCATGATAATTGGGACTGAAGGATCATCAGGTAGGTTGAAATTGGATTGCCTAATAAAAATAGGAGCCCAGCTACTGTTATGGCTTTTCTCTAGAGGAACTGCATTCTGATTTCATTCAAAAAAGTTTGTCGTTAGATGCAATCCAGCCCAAGTTGTGCTGTAAGAGAGTATGGAAGGCTTTGGCATTTCAAAAACCCTAAAAATATACACAATGATAGGGACGGACAAAGGGCTGCATAGTCACAATCAATATTACCTTCATCCAGAATGAACACACTCCTTTGTGAATTCTACCAGTTGGCGTTGGACCATAAACTAAAGCACAGGTCACATGAACACGATGGGGCGCAAATCTGTTAACAAGCAACAATACTAGTCAGGTTTCTACATGTCTAATTAATTTCTAGAAATACTATGATAAATAGTACAGGGAAATCACCTTGGTGAAGATGATATTGAATAGTAACGAGGCTGTAAGCGAGGGGCTACTGCAGCAAAAAACACACCAAGTGGAGGCTTTGCTGATTGGAACTCAGCCATTACCTCAACAAGACTTCTCTGACTTCCAACAATCCATTTTGAGTACTCATCCTGGATGGTGGAAAGCATGTGATATGAGTATAGATGAAATGTAAAACGAACATGGAAACAGAACCAAACAGTCTAAAAGAGTTTTCTTGATTGCCAACAACCTTCCCCTGAGGTGATGATAAAAATTTAAGTCTTTCTGCTTCACTCGGTTCAACAGCATGTGCAGCCAAAGCAAGTAGGGCAGCCTGACAGGATAAATCATTTGAAAGAAATAATCAGTATAAAAAGTTTAAAACACAAATAAAATCAAAAAAAGAAAAAAGTAAGAGAAAGGCGATAGCAGGAAAAAACATGATCACCTTCCGAGGTGGATTCAACAGATCAGCATAACGTGCCAATGCTGTGCGGACTGTGCAAGGACAAGGGAATGGAGGCGGTAATGAGCTTCCAAGAGATGTGCCATCATCATTGTCAGTATGTATGGAGAATAGCAAATCTAAAGGTTGGCCCAAGTACTTTGCAGCTTCTTCAACTGTTTCATCACAATTGTCTGCATAAACACCCACATGGTCTCCAGTTTCATATCTGAAAAACAAAGGAAACAGTTCTGATCATCAGGTTGATAATGCCAGCATTAAAAGAGAAAAAACCATCATTCAGATCTAATCATGTATTAAAAAAAATAAAATATAAAAAAAAAAGTGGAACTCAAGCAGGAACCCCTTGCTTTTGGGCTCATTCACTAATTAATTTCAGTCCCCCATTACAAATTAGTTACACATATGGCGGATTTCTTTCTATATTGTAACAAGCAGAAAAAGACGAATACAAAATCCATTATCGACAACATACTAACATTAACTATAGCTAAACAAACATTGGAAAATCATTTTATAAAGAGTTAAGCACATTAAGCATCTGCTTTTCGTTTGGCAAGGTTGGTGGACAATGCTCATGAAATTAACTTGTTAATGCAATGATACACCTATATTTGACAAATATTATTATTCTTATTATTTAAAAGAAGCCTTTATAAAACACAAACTCACAAACTCAAAGTATATGAGAGATGCACAAAAATTCTATTTATATTACAAAACAAATATTAGCCCATCACCAGAAACCATTTCTATTGTACATTTGACAGAGAGAATAGAATCAATGTACACCTATCACCAGTCTATAAAGGTCGTACCCAGTGCACAAGGCTCCCGCTTTACGCAGGGTCTGGGAGAGGTGAATGTCGGCTAGCCTTACCCCCATTTATGGAGAGGCTGCTCCCAAGTCTCGAACCTGAGACCTACCGCTCATGGGCGAAGGCACTTGCCATCGCACCAAGTGCGACCTCTCTATCACCAGTCTATAAAGAATCAAATAAAATAAAATAAAAAACAGCTGGTACATTTATGAACTTACGTAATACCAGTTCCAGAGATATCAAACTCCAGATGGATGCAAGAGCGGTCAGACTCAGGTTTGTGAAGTTCTCTTTGAACAGCAACATTAACTCTTTAGGAAAGAAATACAACACAAAAATTAGTGGAAGGAAATAAAATTGGACAAAGGAACAACAAGAGACTACAGCAATTTTACTAGAATGTATTATTCCCTAGAGAAGCAAGACAAGCACAACCTATGAATACCTGCAAGGATGGTGAATATCGTAAGAAGCATTCCCATTGGCCATATTCAAGTGATTGTCCTCATGAGAAGTAACAAAACTAGAGTCATGAATAACAACTCTATATTCTGGAATTACAGCTGTATATGGAGTAGCCGCAGAATTTGTATCATCTTCATCTCGGAGGAATAGATCCAACTCAGGCCACAATGATTCCCTCCTAAAGAACCCAACCAATACAGTCAATGCAGCAGAGAAATGATGCCATGCTAATACTTCCCAAACATTACAGTTAATGCATCACTAAATAGCAATCGAGAAAAGAATGACAACACGACAACAGTATACCAAGCAGAAAAATCATCCTCGATGCACTGGTCATCATCACCTAAGCCAACAGGAACAAGACGCTTTGCACCTGCATTAACCACAAAGAGGCAAATTCAATGAAAAATTAACAGAGTTGTAGATTGAAATAACCTATACAGAAAACAATGGGATGCAAAAAACTAAAATGTAAATCAGAAAACATCAATCTTAATTTTTAACCTGTTCTTTCACAAAATAAGAAGAAGTGCAGGCATGCCTACTTGGACACAGCTAGAAATATATAATTGGGGCTCTTTGGTACTGCTACTGTAGGATGCATATGAACACGTAGACTTTTATAAAAAATACAAGTGCTTCCTAGAAAATCACTTGGAAGTGCTACCTAAAGCCTTTCTACAACCTAGATTGGTTGTCACAAAGCACTTTAGCCGTTCAAGAAGCAATCCCAAACAGGCCCTTAATCACAAGCAAAAGCCTTATGCATACACATAACTGAAGAATGCAAAATGAAGAGTGCCAGTCTTTACATAGAATGCCTAAACTGAAAATTTCCTCTGTGATCTTATGCTATGTGTGTCATTAATCATATTGAAATGCAAGCAACAAGGTACACAAGTATTCACTCAATAGAAATGCAAGAGAGAAAGCAAATTAGTTATACCTTCTTCACTAAGTTTATCATCAACCACTTTTCCTACCTGCTTCAATAAGGATGTAGTCAGAAGATGCAATACTACAAAGAATTAATTGACAAAGATATCGTATTGATTTTACCTTATTGAAATGTTCATATTGACGATTACCCAAAGCAAAAACACCATATCTTAGATGTTGAAGCCAATCACCCCTATCTTTTCCCTGAAATAAAACCATGAGATCTCAATTTATTACATGACAATAAAAATGAAATGGTTGTGACTTCAATTTTTTTTTTTATCAACTCAATGTGTACACAATAAAGCTACGAACCTCCGTAAACCATTTGTAAAATCTTGCTGCATTATCAGTTGGCTCCCCATCTCCATAACTACAAAGTAAGATAAAATATATTGAATGTACTATTAGCAAGACCAATAAGATTCTAGAAATAACATAGTTGAAGTATAGGTAAATGTGTATCTTACGTGGCCAACATAAAAAATGCCAAAGTCTCTTTTTTCAGTTTTTCTTCATATTTATCATCATCCTCAGCATAGTCATCCTAATTCAAGCACAAGCAAATATAACTTCTCATACATTTCATATTATGTAATACATCTTGCAATGATGCAATAAAAAAAATCGGTTCCCATCTGCCATACCAGGTCGACAACCTTCACAGCACCTTTCTCATATCTAGCCTTAATCTCCTCAGCCAAAGCCTGTATTCACATCAAAACATAACAGTTAGAAAGTAAAAAAAAAATTCCTACAAGAACACTGTAAACTATTCTATTATCTATGCTGTAAGTTCAGAATCCGTAAATGAACAGATAACTTTTGGTTAGGTGTCAAGAAACCATGACGACATTGAAAATTACTTATGTACGCTTGAGAAAGCTATATTAACATATTACCACATTCATGATCCATGGGTTGACTCCTAAATGGAGAGTCCGGAACCACACTTACGTGCTTAGTACAGTGAAGCTGTTATGAATTCATCATTTGTACATTTCACACTAAATCGCTTAAATCAAGAACATCTGAACTGTAAAAAATACGTGCATGACAGTCATGAACATCTCGACCTATCATTTTCTCCTATGGGTTCAATCTCTATACGTCAAAAAGTCAACACATTAACAAGTTCACCATTGCATTTGCATTTCTTGCTAATAATAACAAAAAGTTCATATTACCACGGTACTTTCTAATCCATTTACAGAGAGTGACGATCTTGCCTCTAGAGCAACCATCTAAAGCTGACTCTTCGTCATAAGCTCGCAGAAACACGCAGACATATAGAATTCTAACCAGGTCCTAAATAAAAATCTTAACCCGAATCGTTACTTTAACACAAATCATTACTGTGTCCACTACTCAGCTCTCCCAATTCAACAACATTTCCCTAAAAACCAATCTTCCCCATGAAACACCCACGAAAAACAAACCAACCTAAAATCCCAGATCACAACAAACCTCACTCCCTTTGATCACAAGCATAAACTATTCATAATTCATTCGACGCGAATATCTTGGAGTCCAACACAAAGCACACAAATTTATCCATAATTGTTCACCTTAGCGAATCCCTCAGCTGTACCAGTCTGAGTTCCATAGAAGATCGTGACCCGAGTCTTCCCCGCTGCAACCTCAAACTCGTCTTTCTCTTCCTCCACAGCAAGCGGCTTGGGCACCACCAGCTGCTTCACCTCCCGGCTCCGATCCGACGATCTCCTCCACACCAATACCAAAACCCCAATTATCAGCGCAATTGAAGTCGTCGCGATCACCACCACCGTGTCCGTCACCGGATCACCGAACGAAACCCCCAGCGCCGACTCCAACGCGCGTACCAAATCCGAATTCGAACTCATCCCGAAATCTCTCTCAGTCAAAGCTCGAACCCGAATCCGTTGGCTCTGGCTCAGTTCGTCGTGAAATCGCTGGTGGTGGCGAATAAGCTATGGTGTCCTATCGGGATTCGATCATTTCAATGGCAGCGCAGCGAGGTTGGTGAACGAGATTGACAGAGAGATTTGACCAAAAATTAAAAATTACTCAGCCGGTTTTATATTTATTTAATTTAAATAATTAGAAGAAAAAAACGAAAAAAAAAGGAGCTTTTAAAACTTTAATTATCGCTGGAAATTTTTAGGGGCGTTGTCTTTTTGCGCCCATTTTTGGGGAGTTGACAAAATTGGAATCCTCTTGAGGACTTTCCATATTTAATTTTTGATACTTTGTATACTTTCTAGTTTCTTTTAGTTTTTTTTTGTTGGATACATTCTTCTAGTTTCTATTATATTCTTTTATTTCCTTTCCTATTTTTCTTTTTGTTTTAATTTTACCTTTTGATTTATTCAGTTCCGATCCACGGTTCTAATTCACGGTTCGATAATAAACATGCTACTTGGTAAGTTTTATGAACATAATTTGTTATGTTCTACCGATTCTCTTTTAAAATATTTTAAAGTTTAGACATGTTTTTTAATACACAATAGTATTAACACTAAGACATCCTCCAACACTGGGCTATTTGCTAAATTTCCCCCCAAACACCACCCAACCCAAACTAAAACATTTGGCTAAAAGCCAAATGCTAAAGCTGTGCCAAACTCCCCCCCCCCCAAATCCCCCCTCCAAACGCTCTCTGCAAATTGGGCCAGTCTCGGCCCACCCACTCGGGGACGCGCCCCACGCGACCTGCTTCCAATCAGCCCCTAACAGCGTGGGGGCCCACTGTCAAGGCTCTGTCGACCACTTCTATGAGCCCAACAGCTATTTTCCGCATCCAACAGCCATCATTTAAGGACCGTTGGTTGATCCAACAGTCCAAATTCAAATTTCATTTTTTAAAAATATGTTATTTTAAAATACATTGAATCCCACGGCTGAGATCGAATATAATCAAATATAACGGTTTAAAAAAAAAGATCTAACGGCCCAAATTTAAATCCAACAACTAAAATAATTAAAAAAATATTTAACTCAAAATTCACCCAAAAACTCTGTAAATGCCTATGTATTTGTTCAAACATCCACATAAAACTCAATTTTCTCCTAAAATTCTTCCAATTTATCTTTCTACCACTTCTTTCCATTTCCAAATTGTTCAACATGGCAAGAGAGCATATTAGAGGTTGTAATTTGACCTGTGAGGAAGATGTTGCTTTATGCTTGGCATGAGTTTCTGTTAGCGAAGATGGTACAGTTAGCACAAATCAAAATAAAAAGGTTTTGTGGGATAAAATCATTGCAAAGTTTCAAGAAAACTGCAACGGCAGCGGGCAGGACGGTGGTGGTGTTTATGATCGGTGGAAGACTATCAACACATCATGCACTTTATGGAAGGGAAGCTTGGAGAGAGTCATGATTGGCATGCCTAATGGAAGGAGCGCCACAAAAATTGTGAGTTTTTTTCTTGATATTTTATTTGTCATGTACATAATATTATTTTGCATCTAATTATTTTTATGTATATTTTGCATAGGGTGACAAAGTAATGGAAATTTACAAGACAAGAGTAACACCAAAAAATAAAGTTTTTAAGTTGCAACATGCTTGGGACTTCCTCAAGGATTGTCCGAGGTTGGCAACCAATGTGGACCAACAATGGGGAAGATTATTTCAACGTGAAACCGCACCGAGAAATGCTGAAGATGAAGGTGTCGATGAAATGACCCCATCTCATTCTTTAGCAAGGCCTCGGGGAAGAGATAAGCAAAAGGAAGCAAAGAGAAAAGGGAAGTCCCAATATCCGATGAGTGGACACTTAGCTACCGGAATTGCAAAATTGAACAAAACCCATAACGCTAACCAAGAAGAAACAGCTCGAATGCGTTTGCAAATGAAGGAAGAATGGGATAGAAAGCAAGATAGGTTTGAAATTAATTTCATGATGGAGGACCTCAACAAATACACTTCAGAGAGGAAGAAGTTCTTACGTGGTAAGCAAAATGAAACTTTGCGAAGGTATGCCACAAGGAGTATATTTCAAGATGATGAATCTTTTGAACCCTATATTCCAAGTAAACCACGAAGTCCATCACCAAGTGAAGATGGTGGATATGATTATTAAGTTTATGTAGTGTATGAATTATGTGCTTTGTTAATTAAGTTTATTGATTGTCGTTTGTATTAAGTTTATGTGGTTTATTATGTGGTTTATGTACCTTATTAAATTTATATCTTATTAATTATTGTTTCTATTAATTTAAATGCCTTCAATAATTATTGTACTTATTCTTCCACACTTTGATGTAGAATAGATGCCTTCAACAATTCAACCTCCATTCAATAATTTATCCACCGTAGTAGACAAAATATTTTGCGCAAGAAGACACTTAAATTTATTACTATAAAATAACAACATAGTACACTTAAAATTATTACATAAATGCTTAACCAACATCATCAACGTTCACCTTCTCAGCTCCATACATGCTCAACCAAATCCTTGCGGAGTGTATCATGACCTTGAGGAGCTTGAATTCTATTTAAACGTCTCATATACTCACCCAATGTGACCCTATCCTGTCAAGTCTCATATGTGGTTGGAGCGAGATATTCAACATCTCTTGCAATAGCTCTCGCATGTGTTGGTTGGTCATCATCCACATCTTTATCTGAATCTTCTTCAATTTCGATGTACTCATCTTCCACAATCATATTGTGCAAAATTATGCACGTCATCATGATTGAATAGAGGTCTTCGGTATGCCAAAGTCGTGTAGGCCCTCTAACAATGGCCCATCAAGCTTGTAAGATCCCGAACGCTCTCTCCACATCCTTCCTGTAAGACTCTTGCCTCTGCGAAAATAATTTCTTCTTTACACTATCGGGATGAGAAAAACTTTTGGTAAAGGTAGATCAACTAAGATAAATACCATTAATTAGGTAGTAACCTAGCTCATACTTATTACCATTTATCTTGTACCGAAATTCTGCCCATCCATTCAAACATCATTGAATAGAAGAGAATACTAAAAAATGTTGATGTAGTTGTTTGATCTGGGAGGGCTGAAGAATGCATGCCAAATCCATGTGTCGTAAGACGCCATAGTTTCGAGCACGATGTTTGGCTTGTTATGACTGCCCTTAAATTGGCCAGCCCAAGCAGTGGGACAATTCTTCCACTCCCAATGCATACAATCGAGACTTCCTATCATGCTAGGGAAACCTCTTTTGTCTGCCTTGCGTAAAATCCTTTTCAAGTCTTCATGATTTGGCTTGCGGAGGTATGTGGCTCCATATATGGCTTGAATTGCCTGACAGAAGCGCTTCAAGTTCTCAATAACAGTACTTTTCGTAAGTTGACAATACTCGTTAGTTGAGTCTACAGAGCACCTATTAGCTAGCATCCGAAATGCAGATGTGAGCTTCTGATAAGGTGATAGACTTTGTAGGCCTACGACATCTATCTTTCTTACAAAGTAGTGGTCATGATTGACAATTGTGTTCAAGATGATTTAAAAAAGCTTTATCCTCATCTGAAACCGCCTCGGAAAATCATGAGCAGGAAATCTTAGACGCTCGATGAAATAATATTTCATCATTTGGTCATGGCATCCTTCTTTATCAAGCCTTCTTCTATCACCCATTGATGAGATATTGAGGATTTTTAGGAAACAAAAACTCTTTGAAAGTTGAAAGATTGGTGAATATAGAAGATGAATGAAGGTTGAAAGATTGTGTGATCAACTAATATTGGACATGTGTTTATATAGAGGATGATTGATGAAAGTTGAATGAATGGTGAAAGTTGAATGGATGGTGAAAGTTGAAAGTTTGGTGTTGAAAGATTGGTGAAAGTTGAAGGCTTGCTTTGTAAAAAATTTAGTGATTTTTCAATATTTATTGGAGTTAAAAAAATTATATTAAAATGTTCATAAAATTAATTTACGATAGTCTACATATTTATTTAAAAAATGATTTAAGAAAAAAATTAGCCTAAGTTTTTTCTTTAATAATCCCGGACTAAAATTTTAGGCCAGAAGGGTTGGAGCAGAAAAACTGTTTCTGGGCTAAAAGTTAAATTTTCTAGGCTAAAAAATTTGGCTTTTAGCCCAAGGGTTGAAGATGGTCTAATGGGAGGGTGGGGCTAAAGTCTTACTTGGACTAATAATAATGTGGTTCAAATTTACCTTTGACGAGAATCGAATCTAAAATCTCTCTTACAATTAAAAATGAATATCAATTCTCTTTCTCCGTAATAACTAACTAATTAGCACCTAAAGCTTTTTCCCTACAAAAGAAAGATAATACTTTTAGAAAAAGAATACATTTTGCAATTTTGCATGTCCTTACAACCGATCAGCTTGGAATTTGACTTGAGAGGTGTAAAAGAGAAATTTTATTTGGACCCATGTAACCTTTCTCTATACCCAACTTCAATTTTAAATGTGAATTGTCTTTTTTATCTTATGCAAGTGCAAGATATAATTAATAATAAAACTAAAATTTATTATTAATAAACCCACAACCAATAATCAAACTCAAACATGACATCAACCCTACCATCACATAATTTTTATTGTACATTTATTATAGCTAAAACCCTAAAACGCTTTTACAGATAAAACAAGCTTATTTTGCCAATGGATGATGATTTTGAAGTTTTGAGTTCTTGTTTGTATATCCTTATTCTATATTCTATTAAACTCTTATTTTGTAGTTGCTGCACAAATCCTTATTTATGTGGGAGCTATAAATGTTTTTAATCATATTTGTTGTGATGTTCATGAATGGTTCAAAATATTACAAAGATTTGAATCTTTGGATCCTCCAACTAAAGTATGATCGATTTATTCAAGTTTTTTTTTTTCATTTGATTTCAATTTTTTTTAGGATTTAGGAACAAAATCAGCACCTTTTCAAAGCATTATTATTAGTAAAAACATATATAAGATTAAAAAATCACTTTTTTTTAATTATCTATATGAGATTAAGAAAAAATAGCAAATAAAGGATCAATTAAACACATACTGACATTCGGAAGAAATTACATAATTTAATAAATGTTGTTAGGGAAGCGTCCACGCCCTCTGATCAGGAGAACAACAAGCATGACTAAGATCATCGTTGATCTGAGAGATGTGGAAGGCCAGGAACCGACTGATGATCTACGAAACACACAACAGCACCCCCAACCCAAAACCAACCCCCCGTGCGCCACCAACAATGTGCATGCAGTTGTAGTTGTAGCAGCAGTGGTGAGCCCACAAGGACCATCTCCTGTGATAAATAATAATAATCATAATTGCATATTGAAATGATGAAATTGGGGTACCATGAAGAGCACTGTTTCTTGGCCGTGTTATCACCCAGAAAACATATATGAGATTAAGCAAAATCAGTAAAAATAAATAAATAAATAAAAAGGGTTGGGTGCGAGAGAACTATGTGAGAGAGACCAATTTTGAGTTTTTATTTTTTAAATGGGTGTAAAGATAAATTTATATTTTAAATTAGTTTGTGAGGGTGATTTAAGTAATAAATTTGGATTTAAAGGGATATTGATAGTTTAATTAAAAGTAATATGGGTGTATAGAGATTTGCTTTAGAGCAATTCCACCATTGCTAAGGCCCCTCCAGGCTATTCACTATTTAATCCATCAAGTGAACAGTAACTGCCTTTTGCACCGCTACATTGAATAGCCCTGGCAATAGGTAATAAAATATTAATATTTTTTTTATTTATAAAATAATACAAAATAATTTTATTTGTAATTTCAGATAAGATTTTTAATCGTTCTCGTTGCCCCACTTGTCGTTATTCGAAAAGACAATTATTGGTGATGGATTTCAATAAGATTTTTATCTAATGTCGTCGTGCCACATGTCGTTACCTTTTTAAAATTATTGAGGATAAATTTTCGATAAGATTTTTAACCAATCACATTGCGCCACGTGTCACAATCTGTTTACAATATTTGAGGATAGATTTCGATCATATTTTTAATAAATGACGGCATGCCACGTGGAATTATCTACAACCTAATCCTTTCTGAATCCTCCATATAATCCACCATCCATCATCAGAAATCTCACACCAATTTTCTCAAGATCTTTATCATTATTTATAGTTTCTGCTTCCTTCTTCACCAAAATCAAAATATGTATCATTATTCATAGTTTCTACTTCCTCCTTACAATGTCTTCTTCTTCAAGGATGATGTGGGAAATCGATCAGCAAGAGAATGAATTGTTTAACCAATCAGAAGGAATGTTTAATATCCAAGTGGCCCAAAATGAGATGGAAGAGGATGAGGAGCGTAGAAGTAGACATGACGAAGCAAGAATGACTAGAGCCTCACATTTCTGTCGAGTCATCCAAGCTGTGGCTCATATCTGCAGGCCTAGCTGTTCCGCAAACCTTGATAGAAGCAGGCAACGATGAGGTACGGAACTCTTGGACAATTATTTTGTCCGTAACAGTGCATTCCCTGATACGTACTTTAGACCTCGTTTTAGAATGGAATGACATTTGTTAAAAAAAATCATGATTGCTGTTTGCAACCATGATTCTTACTTTGTGCAAAAGAATGATGCTTTTAGTGCTATGGGTCTCTTTCCTGAGCAAAAAATTACTGCTACCTTGCGAATGCTTGCATATGGAGTATCTGCAGACCAAGGGGATGAGATAGCGAGGATGGGGAAATCAACCATTCTTGAGTCCCTAATGAGGTTTTGCGGGGCAATCGAATCTATCTACACTGCAGAGTACCTTCGAATACCTATTGACATGGACTTGCAAAAGCTTCTGAAGAAAGGCAAGTTGCGAGGTTTTCCTGGGATGATTGGAAGCATCAACTGTATGCACTGGACTTGGAAAAACTGTCCAAGTGCATGGCAAGGCGCTTTTGGGGACAGAAAATGAGCAAAAAGTATCATTTTAGAGGCGGTGACATCTTTTGATACATGGATTTGGCACGAATTTTTCGAGGTTCCGGGAGCTCAAAATGACCTCAATTTCCTTGCCCAATCCCCAGTGTTTAACGATGTCCTGCAAGCAAGGTATAAAATATCGATGATATCGGAAATATCGGTAGTCCAAAAATACGGAAATATCGATGGAAATATCGGGATATTATCGATATTGATAAAAATAATATGAAAACCACGGAAATTGTAAGAAAAACTTGGAAATTTTTATTGAAACTTTGCAGGATGTTTATTTAGTCAATTATCTATTAGTTTATCACAAAAAATTGGAAAGAAATGCATTGCATGATGGATTTAACTTATTTAAGTTGATTATATAGCGAGCTAGCAAATATTGTGAGTAGAAAATATGTAGTAATTAATGAAGGAAGTTTAAACATACCATAATCATTTATATATAATGACTTAGTACAATATTTTACACTTAATACATTGTATGGTAAGATACATGAGTTACACAAACAACGGGAAATTAATGAGAAAGCCCTTCCCAAAACGTCAGCACCCGCTTTTTTGACCACACTAATCCAACGGCTCAATACCATTGATAGCCTTAAAAAGAAAAAGAATTGTTTGGTCTTAAAAAGAAAAATAAAAGAAAATATTATATTATAAGAATATAATATAGTATTGTTTTAAAAGATAGATAGTTTAAGGGGTAAAAATAGAAGGACAGTTTAATCTTTTGCTGGAAAAGACATCGTGATCTAGTTGAGTAATCCAAATAGGAAGAGGATACAAGCCAAATCTAGAAATGTCAGTCACAATTACTTCATTTATTTACCAGAAAACCAAAAAAAAAATGTTTTAAAACAGAACAAATAATATAATGTTATCTTAATCATTTATATAATATATTTATTGGACCAAAGCAATAACAATAGGAAGAAGGATTCACAAGATCTTGTTCCTGCATCTCTTTGTCCAACTTTGATAGTGGGTAATTATTTTTTGTTTTTTTTAATTATGTGGGTGGTAGACTTTCACACAAAACTAGGCCTTTTTTTCTACTTTCCCGATTTCCCTGCTGCCTAATTTCTACCAATCATCTCAACTTCTCTGTTTAACCCTCTATCTTATTCTCTTCTGATCCCTCATTCTAACCCTCCATGTCTACTCCGCACATCTTCCTCTATCACTCCCTCTAAGCCACCATGGTAATTCTCCATTTTCAAGCACAACACATCTCACGAACACACACACTCACCCGTCGTTCGTCTCTTCCTAGCTCCACCGCACAATTCCACCACCACCATGGGTCGCGTCCGCACAAAGACAGTGAAGAAATCTTCCCGCTAGGTGATCGAGCGCTACTACTCGCGCATGACCCTAGACTTTCACACCAACAAGAAGATCCTCGAGGAAGTCGCCATCATCCCCTCCAAGTGTCTCTGCAACAAGATTGCCGGATTCTCCACCCACCTCATGAAGCAGATCCAGAAGAGCTCGGTTTGTGGCATTTCCCTGAAGCTGCAGGAGGAGGACCGCAAGCGCCGCATGGACTTTGTCCCCAAGGAGTCCGCCATCAAGATCGACGAGATCTCCGTCGACAAGGAGACCCTCGACATGCTCTCCGCTCTCGGTATGGTGACATGCCTGGTTCAAGCGGGTCAACCCGGAAGCTCAGACTCAAATTTGCATAATATCGTGATATTATCGATAATATCGACGATATTATGACGATAATTAAGGGGATATGTATAAAAATATCGTCATCTAAAAAAAACGATATTATCGGCGAAATATCGCTGATAATATCGATATTTTGTTCATTGCCTGCAAGAAAAGACACCAAAAATCACGTACTGGGTCAACAAACATAAGTACGACGCGCCATACTACCTAGCAGACGACATTTACCCAAGATGGTCATCGTTTGTCAAAACAGTGCCACGTCCGCAAAGTGCAAGGAAAAACACTATGCAAACTGTCAAGAGGGGTGCAGGAAGGATGTTGAGCATTGTTTTGGTATCCTCCAAACTCGCTAGGCGATTGTCAGGGGTGCTGCCAGAATGTTTGATGTAAAGTCGCTTCGATCCATCATGATGACGTGCATTATTCTTCACAACATGATTGTGGAAGATGAGTAGGATTATGATGCCGTTGATGAATATAAGTCAGACACGATAAACAATTCCAGAACACAAATCTATTGTGCTCATGACGCCACCGAAGAACCCGTGCAGCACAAGCCATTTAATTTCATTTAGTGTGTTTGTTTTTATTTGGTGTGTGTTTTTTTAGTTCATTTAATGATTTTTTTATTATTTGGTATGTTTATGTAATTTTATTTGGTGTGTTTATGTCCAAATTAAATAAATAAATTACCAAATTAAATAAATTTACTCTTACTTTAAATAAAGTACTAAATTCAATAAATTGGAAACAACATAAAATACTCAATTCAATAAATAATATATTTTAACCCAAAGTGATTGGAAATTATGGGCTTCGATTACAAAGTGATTGAAAAATTTTGGGCTCGTGAATGGCTCATCATCACCTAACCAATTTGTGGTGCTAGGATGATCTTCTCTTGTCGTGCTAGGACCATCTCCTCTTACTCTCGCTTCTCTTGCACGCCTCCTTCACACCACATCTACTTTCTCCGACTTCTAAAAATATTTAGAACTCGGAAACTTCCCTTCTAAAGGCGTGTTCATAATGTCACGATCTCGTTGAGCCATTCTTTCTTCTCTAACATGTTCCCTTTCTTGCCTAAGTAGCTCTCTTTCTATCTTATCTCTCTCAACAACTACAACTTTTCCCTCTTCTCTAGCCTTATCAGCCTCAAATTTAGCCATTTCCCGCGCCAAAGTCAATTCATCTTGGCGAGCAAGTTCTTCAATGTACTTTGCATAATCATTCTTGGAAGCACTCCCTTTTCTCTTTGAAGCCTTCTTACCTTGAGGCCTAATTGGATAACGGGTTGACCCCGATGCTTGTTCAAGGGGGGGTTTCAGGCACTTCTTCTTTGTCATCTTCATGAATATGCGAGGCATGATCGGGCGTAGAGTGTAGAGGGGTGATGTTCATGAAAACTTCTGGACCAACATGCATAACTTTGAATTTAGGACAATCTTTGACAATATTCCAACATTCCCACCGAGTGAATGATTTGTTTTTGCTTTTGGTTTTGGCATTATACCAAGCTTGTGCTTGAAGCACCTACACAATGAGGGAGAAGAAATCATTATAATCAAAGTAAGTAATGTAAATTTGGGTATAGTACAAACAAATAAATAATATTTTGTTACTTGATCCGCTAAATTTTTCCCACTTCGAAGATTACTACTAGCTTGTGCCAAGGCGTCTCCCCAAGTACTAAACAATTGGCTAAGTAATTTCCAACGACTGGACATTGATTCTTTGGTTCTTTTCCCACCAATTTTCTCAAGAAAATTGGTATGAATAAGGCTTCACATTTCTCGCAACTGCATCTCATTACCCATAATCGGATCATGAGTAACTTCAACCCAGCTAGTACACAACGCAACATCTTCAATAAGTGTCCAATTCGTACCTGCATCAATAGTCATTTTGTTGGAAAAAAATTGGATTGAAACTTTGAGAGAAAGATAGGAATGTGGTTGAAAGTAGTTGAGAAAATATGAAATTGTGGTGTAAGGTAGAAGATAATGAGAATGTATTTATAGAAAAGTAAAATCAAATTTTTTCGGATTTTTATTAATTTTTTACATTTTTTAATTTTTTTAATTTTTTTATTCACCTAATTAATCTCTGCCGTTGGATTAAAAAAAATTGAATTCCAACACTCCAGAACATTTCAGAATTTTAAACTGTTTTTTTTTAATTTACAAAGCCTAATAATATGGATCGTTGACCTCAGATTCAATGGCTGAAATTAAATAAAGTTTTTAAATTTTTTTTACCGTTGGAAATCCAACAGTCCATAAAATATAGCCATTGAAATCCAACGGACGTGGGGAAGCCACGTGGCCTCCCCAACGGTAACATCACAGAGAAAGCACCGTGGGCCCCAGAACTAATTTTGTGTCGAAAGACGCGCGCCCACGTGCGCTTGAAGCACACGTGCCTGATGCTTGTGTCAAGTCGCCTTCGGGCTCTCGGGCTAGCAACTCCTGCCAAGCCTCTCCCTTGGGCCTGCTCAGGCTCCCTCGCCAGCACACGTTGGACCTCCCCACTCAAGCTCTCTGGCCCTGTTTGAGAGCCAATCCATTCGACAACAACCCACAATGGAACTGCTCTTAGGACATTTTACTAGTGGAGTAAAATTTAAGTATCATTATAGGTGTAACTCCTTTTTGAACCAAAAAAACAAGTTTGTTTACTTGAATTCATTTTACGTTATGGTGTATTATGATTGAGGTTTGTAATTTAGGTGTTTCTTTAGTTGTTTTGAGAAATTTGCTGAAACGAAGATTTTACAAATAATTCAAATCCCGAAATTATTCAATTCACATGACGATGATATTTTGTTACTTATGACTACGGTCTAGTGGTATTCCTCTTTACTTGTAAGTGAGAGGTCTTAGGTTAGAATCTCGTAGAAGACGAATTTGATACCAAATTAGGTTACCTATTGTGTTGCTTAGCCGAACTCTCCATCTCGTTAAGTGTAAAATATATCGTTGTACTAAAAAAAAACAACAATAATATTTTGATCAAATTATTAACAACACTCCTCAAAATCTCGAAAATTGATTATTTCAGCGATTGAGCAACAGTAGATTAATTATTTCAACCAATTTCCCAATAGATTTTTGGTGGAGGGGACGCAAATAAGGAGCTTAATCCCTTTATTTTCTCTTAATTACATCCTCAAATTGCATGGACTGTTTGGGTTCTATTTTTCGCATGGCAGGGAGATATATACCTTCACCATTTTCAAGCAATACTCTATTCCGTTTCGAGCTCATTTCTGAGCTGTGCAAGCTGATTTTCAGGCAGGATGGCGGTCACTAAGTGACCTTCATTAGCACGAGCTTTGTCTTTGCCATATTTTGGCCCTGCAGGAAGCACCAAAACACCTCCTTCATCACCAACCCCATCAATGGTGTAGTTTGCGTAAACCGGTTTTTGTCCCTTCAATTCAAGCCCGTAAATCTCCGCCTCTTCCAAATTTACGAATGTTAATTTTGCTCCGTATGCTATGAAGTCCGAGTTCCCGTTGTCCCTTCGCACCACCTCTCTAATTATACCATTCTCTTCTGCCCTCTTGTTCACAATCAGCTCTGCCAATTTCGAGACATCAGCTTTCGCGACGGAGAAATCTGCTTCAACTGTGCTGAACACCATGTCATTGCTCGGAAGTTCAAGTTCCCTTTCACGGGAGTTTTTGGCACAAATTGTTACTATTTGTATCTTCTCTGAGTTTTCCTTTTTAGTTTTGGACAAGGATTTCCATATTACAGCAGAAAGGACTTCAAAAGCTGAGAACTTGGCTGATTGGCTTGGTGGACAAGAAATGCTTGAGAGCAAATGGTCGAGCTTTTTGGCAGAAATATGAAATGTATGCGTCTTCGTCTGGCAGCTGTTGGTTGTCAGCCAGTGATCACCAACTGAATCAACCCTTTTGAGAGAACATGGTGTCCCCGGAATTGAAAGTGTCTGGAGTTGAGACCTTCGCCCAGGTTCTGGCGGGCGGGGAGATTTTGGTGGCGCGTGACCTGCCATGAACTTCCCCCACATGTTGATGAAGTCTGATGCAGAAAATGCATCTCCGAGGACATGCGCCCAGCTTAGCCCCACTGACATCCCTCCACATTTGAACCATGTGAACTGCTTTGAAACAATATGAAAGAAGACCATAGGTAAATAATTTCACCAAGTTCTGATTGTTTGTTCAATAACTTTTTTCATCAACCTCATTTCTCGTCCTACACACCCCAATTTATTTTCGGACTTTGGATTGAGTAAATGAAAGGAAAATCAAGGGACGTAAGGAAACAGGGTGTGCAAAAGGAGAAAAAAGGAAGATGTCTCATTATTTGTTTATTATGTTTTTGTTTCACTTTTTTAATCGGACTTTGTGTGTGTGTGTATTTTATATATATATATATATATACACACACACATATGTATTACCTGTACAAAGACCAAAGGAGAGAAGCCTAGATCAGGACCAAGGACTTGATTATAAGCAAGACCATTAAAAGCAGAAGAGTCCTCAATGGCCATGGCCAACAATTCATCAACGGTTTCCTCACAATGCGCTTCTACAATTCTCACACCGCTATCGTTACACCTGATGAAGGGCCTGCCTGTTTCAGATCTCCGAATCCTCCCGGAGGCGGTGAAGTAGAGTTGCAGCAGTTGGAATATAGGTTTCTTCAAGTCGTATATTGTAAGTCCCTCAACTGCCTCGCTCTTAAATAAGTAGACCCCTTTGATGTAGTGAAGCTTCATGGCCAAGTCCATGTCGGTGAGCTCATGGACCTTGTTTCGATCACTTGTGACCGTAGCAGGTACAACTGACGATAGCCTCGTGCCGGAATTGTTGAGGCAATTGATGTTGGTTGACCCCATTTCTTTAGCTAGAGATCAAACAAAAATGAATGGAGTTTTTGTTGGCTATTTTGGTTTTAGTTTTGTCTTTAATAGATCATCTTCCTACCGTTGGTATATATAGAGAACTGCATCCATGGAACAGGTTCATCGCGGTTATAGAGTTGTTAATGCAATGTCATGTGCAAGTTTCTCGTCACATGACAATGCCTTATTAGACTGTTACATTTTTCTAACGGTGAACTCATATGTATAATATATGTAAATGGGGTGGAGTTCACCCAATTGAAGTCCTCTAGGAATGGGCCATGTGTCCTACTATATATGGTGAACCCCTAGCATACTACCGTTGAATAGGGTAATGCTAAAGAGATAAATTTAGTAAACTAAAATGACATGAAAGTTGATGATCGAATTTTTGTCTACAAATTTAATTTCCCTAGCATTATTCTTATTACTTAAGTGTTGATTAATGTGCTTATTTCTTATTGGTGACACATCATTTAGTTTGCAAATTTAGTCTACAAATTTAGTCTACCTTGTATTACCCCATTGAATAAGTTGGGTACGTATACTAGAAAAACTTGCACAATCCATCCATGAATTGAATTCAGTTTCAACATAAATGGGATCTGTGATACTCTAATTTTGCCACAAGCATTGACGTAAGTTTTAAACCATTAGATTAGTTCTCTTTTTTTGGTTGAGATCTAAATCTAGTATGACATTTAGTTAATATGATTTTGTTGTGCATTTTTTCTTTTGCATGCACTAATTGTAACTTTTAGATTCTCGTCAAAGGCGAAATTGAACAATATTATTATGTTGGCCTTGTATGAGGCTTAATCCACTCCCCTCACCTCTTTAGTGTAGATACTATCATTTGTTAAAAAAAGTTATAACTTTTAGATTAGTTTTGTGTTTTGTAGGTTTGTAACATTATGACTCCTAAACATGGAAAATGAAAAGCAAAAACCACATTGTAAATTTTAGTTTGCTTTTGCATGCACTAATTGTAACTGTTAGTCCTTTAGAACTTTTATTCAAAATAAGGTTTAAAAGGGAAGAGAAGGAAGTTCTATCAAATTTACTAAACAGAATAATTGATCCACATTGTGACAAGTTCATGACCAATGATCAAAGCTCCAATTTGTCTAAAGTTTAGGACCAATGTTCTAATTTTTTTTTAAAAATTTTAAATGCAAGGATATATTTACACTAAGCACTGAAGGATTTGGGATAAACCTAGCAATAGAAATACAATATTAAACTCGTTATCTACAAAAGCTAGATCTAAAATATCTCATTTAAAAGTGAAGAAAAATACGGCTTCTTCTTAGTATTAAGTATCTTCCAAGGTTCTTTTTCCAAAATTTATTCAATCTCAAGACAATACAAAAGAGAGCATTCTATGACGAGAAAAGAGGTGTGAAAATCACCTTCGACTCTCTTGATTCTTTTTTATATTTTGGTTTTTAATTTTTTTTGTCATTTTCTCTGTGTCTTCATCAAAGGAAAAAAAACAGTCCCATCATGCATTAAGTTTCTGATGACACAGGGGCACTGATTCTGATAGAAACCAACAAATTGATCGCAGCGTTAAAATTCGTTGAAAGGATCTGACCCACCCCACCTTTTGGAGCCAACAGACAGCAACCAATATGATACGTGTACACCACTATTCTAACGTTTTGTGCCAAATAATATGATGCACGTGAAGAGAAACTTACGTGTGATGCTGTATTATTAACACACGAGACACCACTATAATGGCGTATTGTTTTAAAAATAGTTTTTGTTGTCCTCAAAATTGGACTCCCCTTGCAATATTTCTGTTGAGTCCCTCAGTCTTTTTGTCTAAAACATTCATTTTTAGGGGTAGAAATGAGACTTTCTGGCCCCGTATAAATTTTGTAATTGATTTTTTTTTTTGAACAAATGATATTATTTGTACGGAATGAGATAGGCTTAGGCTCACAATAGGCTGGCAATAATGTTATTCAAATTCGCTTTTAGCGAGAATCGAATCTAAGACCTCCTCCTTACAAGTGAAGAAGAATATCATTAGACCGTAGTATTAAGTGGCAACTGAAATTTAATTTTTTTTAATCTTCATTTGAAGATCAATCCGACAAATGCATGATAGTTTCAGTCCTATAAATGTATGATAGGACAATGGTTCATCGTGACATGTTACTTACTCAAATCGTTGATCTGTTCCTTATATTTAGATGTATAAACGATCAACGATTCAAATAATTTTATATAGGGATAATTTTCAGATGAATTTTTAAGAAATTGAACATTTCTACTTTTAATTGTAAAATTGTACGATAAAGATATGTTATTCGCATAAGCCAAAAAAGTATTATCCTTAACAATGCCTAAACATTAAAATTATGGTAGATGGGAGAATGGGAGTTGTATGTATTTTCCAGCACTTTAAAAGTTTCAATTGATGTGTCATTAAACCGATTCATCCTTGTCTTGGTAGTGCTGTAGATAACTACATATCATGTATTGGGAGTTATATATTGCTCACAATCTTTGAAGTGTACATATGAAAGCCTTTCTTGTTCGAAATAAATTAGGTCCAGCCTCATATTTTTTTAAAAAAAAAATGATATTATCTATACTAAAAAGAATAGGATAAACTTAGCCTTATAATGGACTAGAAATAATGTGATTCAAATTCACTTTTGGAGAGAATCGAACCTAAAACCTCTCGCTTATTACAAGTGAAGATGAATATCACTAGACCGTAGTATTAAGTGGCAGTCTCAAATTTTAAATATTTTAAATAAGGAAACAAGAATCACATTTTTTTTCTCCCTTACACACCCATAATTCATTATGTTTGTCGGTTCTGTTTGAAGCATTTAATTTTTTAGTTAGAAATGAAGAGAAGTATGTAAGATGACGAAAATGACATGGTTCTGTTTGAGGTATTTAATTTGATAGTTTGAAATGAAGGGAAGTATGTAAGATGACGAAAATGACATGTGTTTATCATTTTTCTTTAAATAAAAGACATACTATAAAATGGATGAATTATTGTTAATACAATGGTATAACCGAGATTTTCTTTTCTATCTAAAATAATAAGTTTGAAATGTTTTGTGCAATGTCATCAAATACGTAATGTGAAAAATCTTTATTGCAGATCGAGAACTGTATGCTCATGAGATTGCCTTTTTTTTTTTTTTTTTGGATTCTTTTGATATAGGTGCAATTGAATTAAAAATTGAATCTATTTTAAAAATCAAAAGTCATTAAAAATTAAATATATATCAAAAGATAGGTTATAAAATTGGACATCTTTCAAATTTTCTTCTTTTTTTTTTCAAACAAAAACCCTAGCACTGTAAGTCTTAGCCACCAGTCCCTTGTTTTGGCTTGGGGCCGGCGATAGCCTCTCCTTCGTCCTCTTAGCGCCTCCCTATTAGAGATTTCAATAATAAAGATATAAATTATTATTATTATATTATATATATATATATATATATATATTGGTGCAGTGCACCAGCAATGTTTGACAGATGATGGGATTGGGTCATTGACCCAACAATCACACCCTTTGTTAATAAACGCTGCACCTTTCTGTGTTTTGGCGAAAAGGTGTGATGTAACCGAATGCATTTTTGCATCAGACAAACATTGCTGCAATGTTCAGTTGTATCTCATGATGAGAGGATACACCCAAAACCAAAGGATATGTCTAAATGTGCAATTCTCTATATATATATTGGTAATATTAGTAGAAGAGATTCATTAATTCAGAAATTAGTTATCTACATAATTTCTTTGTTCTCTTTTCTCTCAATATCACATTCATACAATTTCTTTTTAGTTATTTCTAAGGGAATATAATTCGGTTTTGCTAATCGAATATTCCATACTTTGTTGTATCTTGGAAGTGATTTGCCAAGAACCCTTTAGCAAACTCATTCGAGTGGGGGCAAATAACACTTTAAGGAAACGATTCAAGTCGTACCTCAAAGTCATTATTCGGATTATTCTCCATAATTCTACATTTACTCTAACAATCTTAAAGTGTTATTTTCATCATGGATAACAAATCTGATAACATGGCTTTGAAGATTATCAATCAAGATGTCTACAAGTTAGACAAATTTGATGGATCAAATTTCACCCGATGGAAGGACAAGATGCGTTTCATGCTTACTGTTCTAAATATCATATATGTGTTGGACCCGAAATTGGAGCCTATTCGTGAACCAAGTGACAAAGACTCGGACAATATAGTTGCCGATCGAAAGAAGCGTGAAGAAGATGAATTGGTATGTCGATGACACATCTTGGGCACATTATCTGATCATTTATATGACCTGTATGCACACATTCAATCTCCAAAGGAAATTTGGGAAGCACTTGAACACAAGTACACAACGGAAAAAAGAGGTACCGATAAATTTTTAATGTTCAAATATTATGAATTCACTATGTTTGATAACAAACTCATCCTAGACCAAGTTCATGAATTATTAGTCTTGGTCTCAAAGCTTCGTGAACTTAAAATAGTTATTCCATATCCTATGATAGTTGGGGCTATTATGGCAAAATTACGCCAAACATGTAATAACTATAGAAAGAAACTTCTACACATGGTGGAAGATATTAGTTTGGAGAATTTGCAAAAGGGTATTCAAATTGAAGAGGAAACTCGAAATCGTGATAAGAATTTTGCAAATCAAGATTTCTCTAAAGTTCACATTGTCGAAGGAAACAAATATAAAAAGAACTTCAAAGTCAAAATTGACAAAGGGAAGTTTAAGAAGACCAATTCCAACAACAATCAAAAGAATGCAAATGGTGTATGTTACCATTGTGGAAAGAAAGGTCATTACATTCGTGATTGTAGACACAGAAAAGCAAGTGAGGAATATGCCAATAAGACCAATAACGCAAATATGGTGGATTTTTACAATTGCCGGAGGAGCAATTTCTTGGGCTTCGAAAAAGCAAACATGTATAGCACATTCAACTATGGAATCTGAATTTATAGCATTAGCAGCAGCAGGTAAAGAAGCGGAATGGATTAGAAATTTGTTATTGGAAATAGAGTTGTGGCCATAACCAATGCCATCCATTTCTTTATACTGTGATAGTGAAGCTACTTTGTTTAGAGCATACAATAAGGTATACAATGGAAAGTCTAGACATATTAGCTTGAGACATGAATATGTCAAGCAATTAATAACTGATGGAGTTATTAATATTGTTTATGTTAAATCAAGTAATAACTTGGCGGATCCGTTAACAAAAGCACTTTCAAGAGCTTTGGTAGTTAGTACATCTAGTGGAATGGGGCTAAAACCCTTTACTGAAAATTAGCCACCAATAATGGTAACCCGACTTTGCCTAGAACATCACTAGTTTAAAACTTTAATGGGTAATAACAAGTTATTGTTAAGTGGTTGTGAACGCACTAAAAATTATTATATAGCTCATTCCAGGATGATCAGTACAAGACTGCTACGTTTAGGAGGATGAGTTTTATCTCTTAATGAGGTTATTTGTAGTTATGTCTATAGTAGCAGGGACATGGAAAGGAACCTCACCTATATGAACATAAGAAGTGGTGCCGCTTCTACCAAGAGTTGGGTTTTCTCTTGTAAATGTTTATGAAATCAGGATGAAGCACAATGCCATAATAGTGCTTAATTGGTTCAGAAATTTCTTTAAGGAAATAAGACATAGTCATGTGTGTGGTGATTCCGGTTTTAACATAAGAATAGGTGGTTTAAACTTAGGTCACCATCGCATTCGTTATAACTTTGAATCACTTACACTAATTAAAGGTTTAATTCGAAAGACACCTTTATTGTATGCATGATTATATCGGTATGCTTGTGATAATTATAAAGAGAGAATTATTGTAATATCATTTATTATATATTATTGAAATTGGGAAGGATTGTTAGAGATTTCAATAATAAAGATATAAATTATTATTATTATATTATATTATATATATATATATATATATATATATATATATATATATATATATTGGTGCAGTGCACCAGCAATGTTTGACAGATGATGGGATTGGGTCATTGACCCAACAATCACACCATTTGTTAATAAACGCTGCACCTTTATGTGTTTTGGCGAAAAGGTGTGATGTAACCGAATGCATTTTTGCATCAAACAAACATTGCTGCAATGTTCAGTTGTATCTCATGATGAGAGGATACACCCAAAACCAAAGGATATGTCTAAATGTGCAATTCTCTCTATATATATTGGTAATATTAGTAGAAGAGATTCATTAATTCAAAAATTAGTTATCTACATAATTTCTTTGTTCTCTTTTCTCTCAATATCACATTCATACAATTTCTTTTTAGTTATTTCTAAGGGAATATAATTCGGTTTTGCTAATCGAATATTCCATACTTTGTTGTATCCTGGAAGTGATTTGTCAAGAACCCTTTAGTAAACTCATTCGAGTGGGGGCAAATAACACTTTAAGGAAACGATTCAAGTCGTACCTCAAAGTCATTATTCGGATTATTCTCCATAATTCTACATTTACTCTAACACTCCCTCTCCTCCTAACCTCTCCGCTTCTCTAGCCTCTCCACTCCCCGCCTCCCATCCCTTCCTTTTCCCCCACCACTCCTCCGCGACGCTCCCTTTCTTTTCCCCTCTCTCTCTAGATTTTGGTGCCGCATAGCACCTCTTCTCTACCACCATTTTATGGGCAGCCAATTTTCACGACTTTGATGCAAACCCCCTCCCCCTCCCCCAAATCCGAGATTTACTACCTCACATGGTCTATTCCCTTGATTTAGGCAAGATTTGCGGCTCCCCTTGACTGATACGTGGCGGCACCGGCTTCCCTGACTAGATCTGTGGCTGTCTTGCTTTGCTTTGCTCACGGTTGTGGCAGATCTCACTAGAAGCGGTAAAGTTGCGTGTTGAGAAGTGCTAATCGTTGGAGACGAGCCAGCTGGAGGATTTCATTTCTCGGATTAGTGTAGGTCAATATAGGTTTGTTTACACCTCATCCAGTGGGTAATGTCTCGCCTAGCCAGTGATATGGCCGCAAGTGTCAGCGGTGGTTTTAATGTGGCCTCGCTTGATAGCGATAGTTTGGTGTTGTCTTACTTGTGTGGCGGTGATATTACGTGTGTTCTGGTATAAGTCTATTCCGTCTGCTGTCTTTGTGGCAGATTTGTAACGGAATGCTTATGCTAGTGTGTTCACTTGTGTAGCCAATTTAGGGGCTTATCATTTTTACTTGTTTGTGCAAATTACCTCCAAATCAAATATTTAGGGGGTGTATTCAATTGGGATTTTAATTCTTTTAATGAATCTAGAGGTATTCAATCAGGATTTTAAGGGATTCTCTGAAATTCTAGGTGTATTCAATTAGAATTTTAAAATAGTTTATTAAAATCCTTAGAAATCCAGGTGTATTCAATTAAGATTTTAAAGAAGTTTATAACATTCCAGGTGTATTCAATTAGAAATTGATTTTAAAGAATTTGAGAAAGTTGAGGAATTAGAGGGAATTGGACAGATTTCATAGTGTAGTTTAAGTATCCACAAATCTCACCTCTTCCCATGAGATTTCGAGGGAATTGAATCAAAATTTTATATGGAATCTCTACAAATCAATTAAACTCCATAAAAATCCATGGATTTATAAATCCATTAAAATCTCTCACATTCTCAATTGAATACACCCCCCTTAGTCATTGAAGACTACTCATGTGACAACCTTTGTAACTGTTACTATTGGTAATGAAAACCGCTATCATTTTTTGTCAAAAAAAAATTGCAAATTAAAATCTAGCTACCCCTAACCCCCAACTAATGTGACATTTTATGCTCCAAATCAAAAAAAAATATTGAAAGTTGTGGATTGCCATGGTGGTTAGAGGTTTTTTGTTCGAATCATACCTTTCTCTTTGTATAGATTAGTGTATATTATCTCTTGTAATAGGAATCATAAGTATTGGATCAAGGACAATTTAAGCTATGTTGTGAAACATAAATAGTGATTGTCCTTATTCCACGTATAGTAGTAAATCATCATAAACAATCACATTAACGTAGAGAAGCGTTTTGGGTTAACATTAATGTATTTGATGCCTTATATAAAGATGGCCTAATGATAATGGAAGACACTTGAGTTCTTCTTCACTTTCTCTCTTGTCTCTCTTTCTATTCTCTCGTATTTCATACTTTATTTCCAACACGTTACAAGCGCGAATGTTATCTCAAATTTTGTTTTAGATTTCAAAGCGAGAGTGGAGATAAGAGAATGGCACTACAAGATCAACTAGTGCAGAAAAGCAACTATGCTTTGGCGATTCATTATCTATTTTCCTTTCTTAAAACTTTTGTAGTGATAGTATATACTTTTTTTTTGTAAGTCGAGCGATAACGTTAGTAAGTTAGATGTTAGATAGCATTTGTAATAATAATATTAGTTATATATTTTTATCCTCTGTCATGTTTCTACTAATAATATATAACTTTGCTGCATATTTACTATTGAAGTGATTAGCCCCTCTATTATTGCCTAACAGATCTTGAATTTTATCCATTTATTTTTATATAGACCTTTTCACATGGCAAATACTTAACTAATTATACTCTGAATATGTATTCTTTTAAGAAAAATTAATGAAAAATAACTTGAAAACTTTGAGTTTTAATAAAAAAAAAAAAAAAACTATGCAATAACTTTATTTAATGGTTAATAGAAAACCCAAACAAGTTCAATTAAAATGACCCAACCAGAATAACATACTAATTTCTCCATTTTGCCCCCGACGTTTTCAGGTTATATTAGTTTTGTTTTCCGTTAGTTTAGTCATGCGGAAGAACACAGTTAAATCGCTTGTGCGTTTGTTCGCAAAATTTGATATCGTTAATAAAAATGGCAGAGTTGTACGCCCATGGATTTGCTTATCGTTAATTCCCATGGATTTGATATCGCAAAACTTAGGCCTTTATAACGTTTTTAGGGGGTGGCGCTCGTTTGGTGCATGTGGTGGTGTATACCAGAGTTTTTCTTGTCCGTGAGATCCCACCGGAGTGCCTTCGGTTTGGGAGATGATGGCAAATCCAAGACGACAAGAAGACGACAAAGATGAAGCATCAGAAGATGGTGGGATCCAAGTTTTGGGTGCTGGTTTGATTTTGGTTGGTCACGGTGATTTTAATGGTGATGCAATGCGGCGGTGATGAGGTTGAGGTGAAGAGCAGCGGCGGCTGCTCTGTTATGGCACTGGCAGACCAGACGGAGAAGAAGAAGACTACCCGTTTAAGCAAAACGGTGAGCTTTGATTTGGGTTTAAAAAATGGAATTTTAACGAAAAGCTCTCGGTACTATTCATTTTAACGAAAAATCACATTTTTACACTAAAAGTTCAATCCTAGTACTATTCACTTTACCCTTTAAAACTCAAAGCTTTCAAATCATTTTCATTAATTTTCTTTTTAAAAACATCATCCTAGCTACGTGGGAGGCTGAAAGCCTCACCATTTATTATTTAAAAAAACAAAAACAAAAAAAACCGCGTGGTGTACTTTATGCGGTCCACTTTATCAGTTCTAATTATAACTCCCACTCCCTAATTAAGTATTTGCTTTATCACATTCTAATTTTGTATCTTTTCTCCTCCACCTCTTAATCCCCTCATTTCCAAAATTCAAGTAAGTGTTGTATTTTAGTTTAAATTAATAATATTAAATATTAAATTCATAATATATTTTTGTTTTTGATAATTTATTATGATTTTTTAATAGTATTTGCATGTTCTTGTGAATACTTTTAGCCTTATTAATTAATATGGTTTTATTTTTTATTTTTTGGATTAACTGATATGTGTAGAAAACATTTTTTTGCCATGAGTACCATTAAGAGTTTACTTCACAATAAAATGACAATCAATGGTCAAATGATACCTTAATTGTTTACATTGAGAAATATGTTATTTCTGCTTTTATATTGGGACCACCCCATGTTAAAATCATGGATCTGTCACTGGTCGTTGTCATCATGCTGTCAAAGGCACTACTACTGGAATTTGAAGTCACCATTTCAAGTGGGGTTCACGTGCCTTCGCTCTAATATAAATTTTTAAAGATATTAAAAACTAAATAAAACTAAAATTGAATATTTATAAAGTATTTGTTAAACATAAGTCCAAAATTTGATTACATATTCTTGTTTGTCATTTGGGGAGTAATCGTGTATTATTTATGGAACTTCTAAAAGTTAAACATAAATCATTCACATTATTTCTGGAAATGAACAATGTTTGTACCATACTTGACCAATTCTGAAACTACCGAGCACCAGTCAATATTATACCGTCAAGGACCCAGAAGAGTTTCTCCCCAACCAGAAGGCCAATCACAGCGCGACGCGTGTCGACATCAGAAGCCAATCATAGCGCGACACGTGTCAACATCGGAAGCCAATCACAACACGACACGTGTTAATGTCAGAACAATGCTAGAAACTCTCTTCTATAAAAGAAGATCATTCTCCCACAATATTTCCGAATGTCATTGGTACTAAATCATTCACTAGTACTCACTAAAGGAAAGCTTGAACCTATGTACTTGTGTAAACCCTTCACAATTAATGAGAACTCCTCTACTCCGTGGACGTAGCCAATCTGGGTGAACCATGTACATCTTGTGTTTGTTTCCCTGTCTCTATCCATTTACATACTTATCCACACTAGTGACCGGAGCAATCTAGCGAAGGTCACAAACTTAACATTTTTTGTTGTATCAAAGTCCTCACTGATTTTGTGCATCAACAAACAAAATAAACACTATTTCATAAATTAAATCAAAATAACCACATTGTTCATGAAACCGAGCCAAAATAACTCACACTATTTCTAAAACTATGGCAAACTAACTAACACTATTGCTGAAAGTGAATCAAAATAACTCACACTATTTCTGGAAGAAAACAAAATAAATACTATTTCTGAAACTACAGCAAAATAATCCACACTACTTCTCGAACTGTAACAAAATAACCCACACTATTTCTGAAACAACATCAAAATAAACCACATTGTTTCTTAAACTACAGCAAAATAACTCATACTATTTCTGGAACTACAGCAAAATAAACCACACTATTTCTGAAATGAAACCAAAATAACTCACACTATTTTTGGAACTAGAGCAAACTAACCTACTATATTTCTAAAACTGAAACAAAATAATTACACTGACACACCCTGACCTGGAATGTCCACTAGGACTCCGAATCGAGCTGTGATGGCCGACACCAGGAAGGTGACGAAGCCATAAAGTGTAGTGATGTGGATAATGTGAATAAATTTAAACCTAAAGTGCCTAAATACAAGAGTGCGCTTGTGAGAGGGAATGAACCCATTTCACACGTGATGATAGAGTATAAGTAAAGTACAATAAGGTAAAATAAGGATTATACCATCAAAGGTAGCCACCTATACTGAGATTTGCCAAGAATCCTTGTACATAAGCTCAGCTACTAAAACCTAGAAGGGCGAAAAACAAAGGTGAGTGGGCCTAAAAATAAAGTTTTATAAAAACTTTTTTAAAAATATACATACTACATATAGTATGAAAATACTTACCATAGCCTGCAAAATCACAGAATGCCATACGTCGCAATATTGCGTAATAAACACACAACAACCAATATCATATAATCTCTCATAAACAAACATGTCATATTGAGTGCTCATCGACACATGCTGACACACGAGTTCATGCAGAGATATTCTGACATGAACAGGACTGGGTGTAATAACGATATATACTCTAGTACTACAATCAAGTGAAGACTAGTGCTCAGTGCACATACGAGTCGGAGTTGCCTATGGCAACCTATACCACAGGACTGGCACCTACAATGGATCCAAAGTAAGCGTACGGTGCGATGTGCACATACACGTGAAAGACTGGCCCTGGCCCGAGCGAATACCAACACCAGTGCATTAAATGATGAGCAAATACCATAAATATAGCCATGTCACAACCATTCAACAATTCTAGTCAATATCATATTATTCATGACCATAAATATAATCAAGACATCCCCTTATAGTAAGCTTACCTATGCATCCCGTAGGATTTTTTCATCATTTCCCAACATTAAGGCATTTCTTATCAACGTTAATTTAATCATGGCAATTGCATAAAGAATTTATTAATGATTGTATATACAGAAACTAACCAATATATATATATATATAAAAAGAAAAGACCCACTCACAGATCATGTCGTCGAGTCGAACCTATTCGAACTAGAATAGCCGAAGTCACCAATAATAATCACACCTAAGCATAATATTAGGACCCATTAGTAAAACTCCACTAAAACAATTAAATTTGGGAAAGCGGAGTGCGGATTTGGAATCAAGGCGTCGAAATACGCTAAGGAGGATCCCTAACATATTTTACAAAAAGTCAACGGTTAACCCTAAAAGTCAACTGAGACACCCCGATGGTCAACTACGTTAAAAAATTTTAATTTCACTAAATGGATGTCAAAAATGAACTCGGTACGTCGAAATTAGCCTATGAGGGTTTCCGAAAAATTTCCAAAAAAGCCAACATAAGGATTCCAAAGAATATTCCTAAGAATATTCCTGAGAACATTCCAAACCCAACTCAGAAATGGGTCTGGGTAGAATCTGACCCACGAATATGGGCTTGGGTCATGAGCCAAAAGCCCAAAGGTTTGGGCCAGGTTTGGGCTTAAGGCCCTTTTTTTCTTCTTCTTTGGTAGGTCGCCGGATTCTGAGCATAAATTCCCGAGCGCCATACGAGCTCAAAACTCAACCATTTTTCACCCTCTTCTGACCAAAATGAACATAAACGAGTGTAGTTTAGGATTATACCTTCCCCCCTAGTCACCCGTGGTTGGAGTTGGCCTAAAAGGTCTTCAACTCACGGCATATAGCACCGAAAAACTGGGGAAGACTCCCCAAGGTAGCTCTGAGTTCAAATGTGACCCAAAATCCTTAAGAACACTAGAAACGTAAAGTAAAACACGATCCACAAAAATTTGGGTGGTTTTTGAAACTTACCATTGTCAGAAGTCGAGATCTCGCTGGAGAAAATATAAATAATGATGGTGTCATTGTGCAGAGTAAGGAAGAAAGAGAAAGAGGTTTATGCCAGTAGGAGATCGCGGCTGAGGGAGTTTGGGGGTTGTGGTGCTTGTCGAAGACGACATCAAAAGTTGGTGGTCCGGTGTCGGCGTTGTTGCAGAGGTGAAACACGGGACAAAAACAAGGGGGAAATATGTAGGATGAGAGACAGAGAGGGGTGGTCTGGTAAAGAAATGGTGGTTCCATGGCCTGAGGGCTGGTCGGAGTTGGGTGTTGTTCTCGGCGCAGCTGCTGCAGAGGGAGGAAAGAGTTAGAGATACACAGGAGAAGACTGAGAGAAGAGAGAGAGAGAATCTGAGGGTGTGAGGTGAGGGAGAAGGGACACGTGGCGAGAAATGGGTGGAGAACTTGTGTGGGTGTGGGCCCCATGGGCTAGAAAAATTATAAAATATTCAAAATAACCACTCATAAAATATTAAAATAAGAAAATACTCAAAATTCTAATTTCATAAAACACTCTTAAGTTTCGTAATTCCTTAAAATCTTCATCGTAACTCCAAATTCATTTCCGTTTTCGCCTACGCATTCTTAGTGACGAGCACTACGAGATGATAAAAGAATGTTTCATACGTCTCCTAATATGCTGGTCAACGAAAGTCAACACCCTTACCTCTAGGGACATTTTCGTCAATTCACTCATTTAAAATCAATAAAAACGTAAAATTAGGGACGGGTTGTCACAATCTACCCACCTTAAAAAAAATTTCGTCTCCGAAATTTGAAATCATTTACTATACATAATATACTCCAAAAGATAGGAAGATATATATATATATATATATATATATATATATATATATATATATATATATATATATATACCTTAAAAAAAATTTCGTCTCCGAAATTTGAAATCATTTACTATACATAATATACTCCAAAAGATAGGAAGATATATATATATATATATATATATATATATAAGGAAGAAATCAAGCTAGAGCGGTTGCATAAAAGAGAGTGCCATTCCGTCGCGATCGGATTGTAATGATTCCTCCTTCATGCCTCCAAGCTCATACTTTCCTTCACCTTCAGTACAATACTATAATATAATACTTCTTATAAAACAATAAGCCAAAAGTATTTATATATGTATAATAACCTCGCTTCAAAATAAATATATATAATAATGTAAAGTTAAAATAATTGAACTGAAATTAAAACTAAACATAGAAAATTTTCACCTACGCACTTGTAGCTTCATGTACTTCGAGAATAAGTATAGCATCTTTGGGTCAAGCCCAAACAATAAATATATAAATATATAATTAAAAATGCTAACGTAAACGGACCTACTTGTTCAATTACTTAACGAATCCAACGAATAAGTTATTGATATTACAGTCTGCGGCCCGCAATACCGACAATTCACTGTTGTCACGATAAGTAAGCAGATAATTCCTGAAGGTGTAATACTACCATCTTGCCCCTCATTGGAAAATACATATAAATCATCTGATTAGCGCCTCGACCGCGCTCACGTACTACCCTCTCGGGCAACAACACAACTAGCACAATTGTAATCTCGATTATTCAAATATCTGTTCGTAATACTCCTTTGTCAATCATGTGCTATGCATAAAATCTCCATATTATGTCTCAATAGTGTCATACCCAAAACCAAAAATTGTAACCGTAGTTACAAGCAACTAAAATGAAGATAACTATGTGTTACAACCATGCTAATTGTAGAACGGACAAAATGCAATACATCCACTATGGTTTGGATAGTTCGTTCAGACTGGTCGTTAGTCTAAGGGTAAAAATGTGATACTGGACAAAAACTTAGTACTTATAACCTTCAAAAAGGCTTCCCAAGACTTGGAAATGAAACGCGTGTCACAGGGAGATACAGTAGTGACATGCACACCAAATAGTCAAACAATGTAATTCATAATGCCTTAGTGAACAGCTTCATGTTGAATTCCTCTCGAATTTAGTGAAAAACTATGTCGAGAAGGCTAAAAGAACACTCAAGTATCTGAGGGTCAAAACAAGTCTATCAACTCTAGGATACACAGTAACTGGTTTAGATGCATATATCTCGTTTCAATTGTAGCTTCCTGAATATTCAATCACCAAAGGTAAAGATTCGTTTAGCAGAGTATTCAATGGGTGATTGAGGAATTAATGGTCGCAACTAAAATTTCAATGTCCGAGCAATTCTCCTAATCAGTCTACCTGCCTTAGAGATAATATGAAATATAGTGGGGGTAGACATGTACTCAAGGTTGACTGGAATGCCTTCCAGCACCAAGAGGTGAATATGGAATCACAGTCAAAGTAAATGATGATTGAAACGCCAGAAAATCCGATAATTTCAAGAATGAGCAATTTCACCAAGAGATAAAAATGAAGTCCCTCTGGACCAATGGAAAGTGAGTTGACTTGTCAAGTCGGTCAGTAATCATCGAACATTTTCATATTCTCTACATGTACGATATGCCTCGTACTAGAAGCTTATGGTGACATTTCCCCATCTCCATTTGGATACAGGAAGTGATCATAACCATTCGAACGAATTCTTGATGGTTTGAAGGTAACATCATATCGATAATCATGAATCCCAACTAGAATGGGATATGACAAGCTAAAGATGTTCAAGGGTAGATATGTCTTTTGTTGCTGTAACCGTTATTACGTTTGTACAACCGAGTGATACACAATAGTGCAATCGTAGACGTTGATTTTGTATCTCCATCGTCGCTGTCAGATATTTAACTCTTTTTAAAAGAAAATGTATTTGAAAGGTCTAAGGTTGATAAAAATTTTGGATAAGCTTCTCCACAGAGAAATGTCATCCGGTTTTCAAACGAAAATGATAATTGTTGACTCTAAGTCATGAGCAAGGTGGGTCATTTCATACGGTTCCAGCCATTGGGAAACATAAGTGATACTCCGTCATGTTGCATTTACCCAGTCAAAACATCCAAAGAAATTGTCACCATGGATTTCTAAATGATCAATGTCATATAAAGGTGTAAAGCAATGGTGAGGTGAGACAACAGTTTGGTTGTCAAAAACTTTATTCATATTCAACATCTCACGCCAAATTAACCTTCCTTGGTTGATAAGTGAGGAAAACTCTATAGCCGAAAAAATCACTAACAAATTGTCGATAAAATCAACAAGACCAAGAATATCCCACATTTCACAACACTTTGTGAGAATTTCAACTTTCTTCCGCTACAACCTTCTTGGAAATTAACAAGGATGTCATCTGCCGAGATCACGTCTCCTGAGAAAAGTACCAGCTAAACAAAGGTAATATTTGAGGAATTTGGTGTGAAGCCGACTGTTGGTGATTAGGGAATTTAATCTCGTCATTGGGGTATGTGAGAAAGTCATCTATAAGACTACTACGAATTCGTCAAGCTATGGAAGAAAGCTCGGGTTCTAAAAGTTTATCAGAAAGACCAACAATTCAAAATATGAGTTTATTGGAAAGACCATCAATTCAAAATATGGAAGAAAGCTCGATTCTACTGTCTACTTGTGGAAGTGATCGAAAAGGTGGCTAGTCAAAGAGGTTCTGTTTATTTAGATAGGTAATAAGGTGAAAACAACCATGAGTTTACTGTCTTAACACAAAGCTTTCTCCTAAGTTTCTTCGGCTCAGGTAGTCACTATTAATCGATCTATTAGTCACGCCGCTAATTAACGCATTTATGATACTTTTGATATTTTTGATATTGTTCGTTACCCTAAAACTGTGAACTGGTGTTTTGGCATAAAGGTATCACTTTTAGATACTAGTACATGTGTCTGGTATAAAAAATCATACCGCCTGAATACTGGTTGACAGTTCCTGGATATCGAATAATATCATCAATTAGTAGCGCCACCATAGGCTGATTATAGGTTAGAGCTCGCTCGGGTAGATGGTTTCAGATGATTGGTAAGAAACTGGTCCGGTGAGGTGGTTCAGTTGATTATAGGGAGAAATACTTACTATTTCGGGGATTTCTACTGACCGTAGGTATAACAACTCGTACTATCATGCCTGTACTCATCAAAATGACGAGTATAACATCGAATGAATTATGGGAACTAGTATTGGTTGAGACGTCCTAAGGCCGGAAAAGAAATTGTTAATAACTTACTACAGAACATGTCTAAAAAGATTTGATCTTCCTCCTAAATATCCGGAATTATAACTAGTGCGTTTAAAAAGATTAGTGCTATCGAGGACCAAAAGTGACTGTCCCCCAGATGTTTCTTCTGTTGAGTCCTACCACTTTAGCACCAGGTTGTCGCTCAAGACAATTCTGGAATCTTGACGAAGTAAACTTCGTAAGAATCCTAATAGATGGTATGCGCTAACGGGTACTACCAAGGAATCAAAACTATTTCTGGTTTCCTAACTCGAAATGGTTGATAGAAATGACTAGATGGTAGTGGGATTGATTGTTAAATCTCTGGTGGCACACAATTATCGATACGTTAGCCCTACTTTAGGGCCACCGACTCATTCCAAAACGGGACTTTCCTTGGCAGCGAGATTCTTTGTTTAAAGTCTAGAGGTTGTCGCCGAATTGTTCATCTAGTACGTCAATAAGTCGTCCAAGTCACTCAAAACTTAGAAAAGGTTAACACATTTTTCGTCCTCGATGAGGTGGCAATATTCGAAGATTAGGTTCAAGAACCAAGAATGCTTACATACGCAATACTGCCCAACTTATGCTCTGATACCAAACTGACACACCCCGACCAGGAATGTCCATTAGGACTCCGAATCGAGTTGTGATGGCCAACACCTAGAAGGTGACAAAGTCATAAAGTGTAGTGATGTGGATAATGTGAATAAATTTAAACCTAAAGTGCCTAAATACAATAGTGCGCTTATGAGCGGGAATAAATCCATTTTACACGTGATGACAGAGCATAAATAAACTACAGTAAGGTAAAATAAGGATTATACCATCAAATGTAGCCTCATATACTGAGATTTGCTAAGAATCCTCGTCGATACGTAAGCTCAGCTACTAAAACTTGGAGGGGCGAAAAACAAAGGTGAGTGAGCCTAAAAATTAAGTTTTATAAAAACCTTTTTAAAAACGTTATAACCTCTCGCCGTAAAAAAAGTATATTTTCCAAAATATACATACTACGTATAGTATGAAAATACTGACCATAGCTTGCAAAATCACAGAATGTCATACGTCGCAATATTTCGTAAATAAACACACAACAACCAATATCATATAATCTCGCATAAACAAACATGTCATATCGAGTGCTCATCGACACATGCTGACACACGAGTTTATGCAGAGGTATTCTGACATGAACAAGACTGGGTGTAATAATGATATACGCTCTAGTACTACAATCACGTGAAGACTGGCTCTATGCGTAGCACATATGAGTCGGAGTTGCATATGGCAACTTGTACGACAAGACTGGCACCTACAATAGATCCAAAGTGAGCGTACAATGCGATGTGCATATACACGTGAAAAACTGGCCCTGGCCTGGGTGAGTACCAACACCAGTGCAGCAAACGATGAGCAAATACCATAAATCTAGTCATGTCATAACCATTCAACAATTCTAGTCAATATCATACTATTCATGACCATAAATATAATCAAGGCATCTCCTTATAGTAAGTTTACCTATGCATCCCGTATGATTATTTCATCATTTCCCAACATTAAGGTATTTCTTATAAACGTTAATTTAATCATGGCAATCACATAGATAATTTATTAATGATTGAATATATGGAAACTAACCAATATATATATATATATATATATATATAATCATGGCAATCGCATAGAGAATTTATTAATGATTGTATATATGGAAACTAACATATATATATATATATATATTGTTTGTACCATACTTAGGGCCTCCGTATTTAGACCTCATATACATACTCGGGGGACTCAAATGTAATTATGTAATAAATGAAGGGGCAAATATGTAATAAGTGAGGAGCTCTTAGTCTATAAAAGAGACTTCTTACCCTCACAATCAAGAAGCCTCACATCCCCAAAGAGAGGCTCATATCCAGCAACCCCTTCACACTCTCTCTTTCTCTGGGGGACTCCCCCTCACCCTTGTAATCCATACATACAGTTAGAGAGAAATACAATCAACATCAGTGTGGACGTAGCCCAAACATTGGGGTGAACCACGATACATCTTGTGTTCTTTACTTTCTTGCAGACTCACGGTCAGATTTACGTTGTTCCAAGACCCCTCGGGTTTTGTGCATCAACATTTGGCGCCACTTATCCATCTTTTTCACTAACGGTTGTGTTTTCTTTCCGCAAGGGTAATTTTGTAATTGTCCATGTTGGGCTCTGTAATTTAGTCCGCATAGAACTTGGGTCTATTTAGTTTTGAGGTGTTTTTGGTTAAAGAAAACCATAAGGTGGTTTTTGGTTTAAATAGTCTTCGTCCCCACCATTTTAATTAAAGCTCCCTTCATTTTAATTGGTTTTACGCATTTCATTTTCTCATGTGCTAATCTTATTTACTTTTATGTTAACACGCAAGATTGCAATATATTATGATGAGTTTATAACAATTAAGAGATCAGGACATGAAGTCTCTCCAGTTCTCATCTTATAACAAGACCCGAAACTTAGTATATTGATCAATTTTCGTCTCATGATTATAAGAGGGCATGCAGCCCCATATACTTTGAATTTAAAGTTCGTATTCAACTAATTGGGAGCTTACCACTCATTGCGCCTATAACTAAATGGGTGTATGACTATGTCGGACTCGGTGGATACACTCCACCTTGAGTATTTTTTTTCTCCGACATTGATGAGACATTATTTTGTTTCACGACCAAGAATGAAATTGCACATCTTAAATGACTAATAATTAGATTAGAACCTAAAGTTTCTTGATCAAATTAGAATTTGGTGATTTTTATTATTCTACGTAATTGTGAGCCTGAAATTCCTCGATTGCAATTGCACACACAACCTAAATTATTTTTCGTGGAAGTCTCTGGGCATTGAGCATGCTCTGCCGTACAACAAACATTTGATGTATTTTAGCAAGTCTTAATTAAATAACAAATGACAAACAATTGAGACAAATGTCAATTCTTTCCATGATTAATAGTAGTAGTTCATAAATTTGGGACCTTCTTGGCAAGAAAGGGCCGGCGATGAAGGATCGCCGTCTCTTTTTCTCTTCATTTATTCTCCCTGTTGTTACTTCACACAGAAATCTAGTAAAAAAAGAGTAAAACAGAGTCGGGTAGAATTACCATTGGTACTCAACGGTCAAATGATTCCAGATTTGGATGATTTTTGGTAAAGTTGATGTTTCAGTGAAGACCTAAAGATGGACCGCTTGAATCGTTGAAATACAATGTAGAGTAAATTCTACAAACATCTCTCAAATAAAAGCTTAGTTGCTATCAAATAAAAGCTTAGTTGAGGGGTCCCTCCTCAACGGAAGGGGTTGAAACAGAGACGAAAGTGAATGCAGAGACGGAGAGCTTGAAATGGAGACAAAAGTGAATGCGATTGATTTTCTCACACATAAATTGTCATATTAATGTGAGATGAGCCTAGGCATCTGTTACCTGCTATCAAATAATAGTATGGCCCATAACTAATACATGAAAACTACGATAACGACCGACCCCGAGTACTCTGACTTCAATTCATTCCAACAAATTCATACCCTAGTAATCCATGCATTACAACAAGCAATCCTAAACACACCATAGATTTCTTGTGGCCGCCTCGGGTGGAAAATGTGTTAAATCAAACTGTGTCTTGAAAATTACTTCTAATCTGAACAATCAACTCAAGTATCAAGGGAAAATCGAGATTACTATTTGTAAATCAGTGCATCGCGTCCAGGCCCTACACCAATGTAATGGACGGGTACACCAAGACGTTCTTCTATCGTTTCCACATATTGACGTGCGGCCTTTGGAAGGTCGGAGTAATTTCTGACAAAAGAAATATCCGATTCCCATCCGGGCAATTCTTCATAGTCCACCTGAACATAGAAAAGCAATAGCAACAAGTGTTAAAAATGAACCTTTATCTTCTAATAAAATTCAATTAAGATAAAAACATCATATCATATCCGAATAGAAGGGAGAGGCAAGGACATGCCTCTAATTGCTCAAGATCACGAAGGTCTGCAGGGAACGATTTAATCGGTGTACCATCCTTCTGTTTATAGGCAACACCCAACTGAATTTTGGGAAGATCAGACAAAACATCAAGTTTGGTGAGATTGAGAGAAGAAAATCCATTGATCTGACAGCAATACTTCAGTGCTGCCATATCAAGCCAACCACAACGACGAGGGCGACCAGTAGTTGTGCCAAACTCCTGACCAGCAGACCTAAGGAGGTCGCCCCCTTGGTCCAAGATTTCTGTGGGAAAGGGACCAGAACCAACTCTCGTAGTGTATGCCTTTACCTACAGAAACAACGTCAAGTTAGCAACATTACCTCACCATCTCAATTGGCCCTTGTACTAACTGCAAGATTACATGCCATGACCAGTACTACCATACAGTGTTCTATCTCCCTTTAAAGATTTCAACTAGAAAAATAACATGAATCACAGTAGTAAAGACAAAAATAATAAAAGAAACCTATTTGCAGAAATAGATTTAGTTCGATATATGTTTATTCATGTTGCCCAACCCAATTGATTGAAAATACTCTCTACAACTACCAGAAGTAACCATCTACTTACCACTCCAACCAGATCACCTAAAACTCTGGGAGCAATGCCAAGTCCAGTGCAAATCCCACCGGCTGAAGGGCTAGAGGATGTTACAAAGGGATAAGTTCCAAAGTCAATATCCAACATTGTTGCCTGACCCCCTTCAACCAAAATCTTTTTCTTCTCGGAGATGGCTTCATTCACGACATGCACAGTATCAGCAATGAAGGGTTCCAATCTCTCAGCAAATCTCTTGTACTTTTCAACTTCTTCTTTTAGAACATGGGGTCCATAGTCAAAACCTTGGAATCTTGATGCAGCATCTGATAATAGATCATCTAGCTTCTGAGGAAAAGTATCCATGTGCCTCAAGTCACTCACTCGAATACCATTTCGGATAACCTTGTTAGAGTAACAAGGCCCAATTCCTCTTTTGGTAGTGCCAATGAAAGATTCAGAAAGCTCAGATTCTCGAAGCCCATCCACTATTTGATGGAAATCAAATAAGAGGTGTGCACGATCAGAGACCAATATCCTTCCCTTGCAGGATACCCCATTAGATTCAAGGCCATCAATCTCTTTAAAGAGCCCTGGAAGATGCACCACAACTCCATTTCCAATAACACAAAGAGTTTCTTCATTAAGAATACCTGAGGGAACAAGGTGAAGCGCAAACTTCTTTCCCTCTGCATTGTAAATGGTGTGTCCAGCATTAGCTCCACCCTGAAAAGATGCAAAAAAGTCATCAGAAAACTACACGATCAGGCTATGAAAGTGAGAGCTTTTTGTTACCTGACAACGAGCAACGATGTCAAAGTGTTGGGCTAAGATGTCGACGAGTTTTCCTTTACCTTCATCGCCCCACTGGCAGCCCAACACGCCTGAGACCTGGGTTAGCGACTCAATTCGATTAAGCCCCTGATTGGGGGAACCGGACAAACTTAGAGAAGAGGGGGTGGCGACCAAGGGCTTCACTGAGCATACGACAGTATTTCTCGAGCGCTGGAAGAGAACGGACCTGTGGTGTTGGGTCCCAAAGGAACAAGGGGTGGAAAGTGGATTGGAGTCCAAGGCTGTGAAAGATGAGAGGTTGTTCATGGCGAATACCTGAGTAAGGCTAAGTTTAGGCCAACGTATTTCCCAAATTTTACATACTTGACAGTACGAGTGAATGTTATAGAAATATATAAGTGAAAACTACAAAAACAACATCATTATCTTTTTAAAACTAAGCAAAATTTTAAATACCCAAAATTAAAAAAACAAGGTCAAATCAAGCAGATAATTCCCAATTCGTAAACCCTAAAAAAAATCACGTACCTCCTCGAATATATTGAACAACAGCTTCGAAAAACTTCAGTTTCGTTTGCGTAGTAATCAATCAGAGAGCGACGCGAGAAAAACAAAAGAGAAATTCCGGGAAAATGTTTGGGGTTTGCTTCTCGTCCTCTGTGGGTCGGACTTCGGAGGACTTGAAGAACTTCCCGAAAACCGAAAGAGAAATTTTCCGGGAAAAGGCGCTAATTATATGAGTTGGGAGGTGAGGGCGTGAAATTTTATTGTAGGGTTACGGGGATAAATATCAGCTGCACCTACAGTCCAGAATCAGCAGTGAACCCTGAATCAGACGGCTGTGATTAATTAGCTATGCTCGTTGTTTTTGGTCGGGGATTTTTACCAGATTGGGTTTTTGGTTTGTTTAGGCTTGTTACTATTAATTTTTATTTAGTTTAAATATACATAAGGGCATAATTGGAACATCACGAAAACTAGTTAACATACTTCATCCTCTGGGGTAATAGAAAAGCAATATAAATAAATAAAGAGGTGTGATATCCACGTATACTTTTTTAATTTTCGAACATCGGATTGGATGAATTGAAGAAGAGCAATTAACAGAAATTAGCAAAGAATGTGTGAAAAGTAAAAAATGATGTGTGGGTAGCATCCTCTAAATAAATATAGATTGACGTTACCTTAGTTGTCATCGATCATAAAAATGTAGTCGTTAACGTTTAAATTTAATAATAACGCGTTGTTAACAAATGTGTGCACTTCCCATGTCTCCACATTTGATGTGCATTATCCTCTTGAGCTCGAATGCCTTGTGACAGTCATTACACATTGGGCATCCGAACATCATTGCATTCCAAGATGCCAGATTGAAGTTCAGTTTATAGCATCAATCTGAGCCGTCAAGGACTTGGCCGGGCATTTTATCAAACAGGCAGCGTGCGGATAAAAGCGACTCGCATTTGCAATACACGGTGCTGAGGTTGTTGGTCAAAAAATGATCTGGCAAGAGGCTAGTGCCTTGTGAAACTCTTTCAAATGCTTTTGTAAAAGCACCAGAATATGTGACAAAAGCGCTTATGAACATAAATGTTTTCCGTTGATGCACTGCCTAATGAGCCCGTGTTCTGATTCTAATAAATTGTGTTTCTAGGCACCGATTGATGACAGGGCAGAAGAAGAGCCCAAGAAACCCAAATATGGATTTCCTCATTGGCCCCCGTTATAAGCAACCAAAGCTCCCCACAAAATAATAGGTAGACCACATATACACCAGATCGAAGTGCAAAACCGTGAATGTCCTTTACCACAAACACTTTAGATCACATTTTACAAATGACTTCCCAATAAATTTACCGAGTTTACGACGCAAAGAAAAATTATCGGTCATTTTCAGGGAAAACAAAGGTCAATAAAATTTACCAAAATTATTGCTGGAAGAACGACCTACATTGAATCCTGAAACTTGACGATAAACAAAAAACTTGCAAGTTCAAACCTCATCATCGTCATCGTCATCATCATCATCTTCAATTTCATCATCATCCTCGGTCTCTTCTTCTCCACCTGCTTCCTCTTCTTCCCGCGGTTCTTTCCATCGTATAGATGCTTCCATCAGAGAGGTAAAGCATTCCCGTAACAAAGCACCAGATGACTTTCCAACTACCACCACCCGTTCAACCACTTTTGCCAGTGCCAGCACTGAGATTCATTAACTGTTAGTCATGTCCCAAGTTATCCAATTCATATAGGGTTTCAGGAATTTATGCAAAGCAAAAGTAACTAAAATATCATGTCAGTCTGTTAGAGGCTGAAACACAATTTCATTTCCCCCGTTTTAGAGACCAAGTACTGACCAATCAACTTTATCTCTGACTCTGTAGGTAGCCCCGGTTTGAAAGAGCCAGAGGAAACAGATCCAAGTGCAGACATCCAGGTTTGAAATCCTCCATCTCCATCCTTCTCCAATATACCCTCTACAACTTCGGGACAGCATAAATAGCATGATGATATAGCGAGCAGCAAAGGCTTCCAGAGAGGACCAGGCTTGCTTTTAATTTCTCTGAAACGGGTATATGTTGCCTGACAAAATGCAACTGCCAACGACTAACTTCGGATAGCATATTAAATATGAAATAGTTTAATACAAAAAAAAAAAAAGTATATGCATTCTTTGTCTGGAAAGTTTACTAGAAAATAAAAACTAACCAAGTGATGTGCTAGTGCAAGCCAAGCCTGTTGCAAGAGAGAAGAGAAAGCTCTACCGATGGTAGCTTGACTTGATACCCACTTTTCACTCGATTCATTCTCCTCAGATTGTTCAGCAGCCATTCAGGAGACAGAACATCAGATCAGAAAGATTAATAATGCCACTGAAGAAGTCACAAGGGATCAACTAAAAGATTGAGTTTGAGACCCACATCAAGAAGTCCCACAATTGCCGCAGCAGCAGAAACCCGCACGGGATAACAAGAAATATCCCTGTTATCAGGCATAACCAATGCCTTGAGCAATGAGGTATACACATCTGCACTCATCTCCTGAAAACGCGACAAATTTTTTGAATAGTGGGCCTAAAGAAAAGCATGCGGTTTTCAAGGAAGTATAAAATAAAATCAAGCTAACAAAACATCAGATAGCAAGTGATGTGTGGATAAAACTTTTCTCATTTTAATTAAATTACAAGAGTAGGAGCTGGTATGGTAAGAAACAGCCTCACTTCAGGTAGGCAGGAAGCAAGCTCTCCAAGAACCCAGTTTGCAGTGGCAACTAAGTACGGTACGGAGACTGATAATTTATACAATGGTAGCAACCGAGTTTGAACCAGAGTTGTCGCATATGCAGGTTGCTGCTCTCTTAGAAACTGTATTGCATTAAAAGAATTATAAATATTCACTTGCAGGCTCTTCTTATACCACAGTAAATCAAATTATGACGTAACTGGAGAAAAAGTCCTTACATCTAACAAGCCACCATAATTCAGTCAAGATGAAAATAAAATGATTAAAGTAAATAATAAACCTTATATAATTTGTTTCTAATCTTCGAATAATTATTGTTGTGTAAATCCTGAAAGCACGATTGGTGCGGCTCGAATGGATCTGTACCAGAGCCTCTTGCGCAGCAGTATGGTGGCTCTGCAGCTCACAACACTGTATGTTCTTATTTTATTCTTGGGTTAGAGCATGCATATATTATCAGTTGCTAGATGACATGATCAATCCCTATATTATATTTGAAGTAAAAAAAGAAGGAACACTCTATAACTCTAATCTGATGTCCACTGAAAAGAAAACAAATCACATTACAGACCAATATGTGTTAAAATTGTGGTGAAATAAAAAGATGAATACAATGTTTCTAATAGAGATTACCCATGATAACAAAATGGTCAGGCGGAGTCATTTAATGGTTGTCAAGGTTTGGGTGTTTGTCTTAGTGTGGTAGGTAGTCTTAACTCTTCGTCTATGTGCCAATTTTTTTATTTTACTGCTCAAGCAGAAATTACAGAGGAGCTTATTTGTTGGAGATTTGAAGAGTAAAACTTAGCAGCGCAGTACCGCTGGAAGTGGTAATTGCTAATCAGGTTTCCACTCTTTTTTCTACATACTTTGGTTCAAAAGCAATATCATTTGAATGATGAAACATTAAGTTAGCATCTCAAGCGAACGGTATTTGCCACTTCCCTTTTAAATGAATTTTAAGATCAGCTATAGTCTATGTTTGTTTAACAATGTTGTATCATTCATTATATAGTTTCACAAAGATCCGTGCATAATTCTTGTTGAACTTGGTTTGATTTTCTTTTGTTTAGGGATAAAGTGAGCGAATCACAAGTCGACCAAGTCTTGAATGATGAATTGAGCCAGATCATTGAGGTCTCTTTGTCAAGCTAAATTTTCATTCTACTTTTTATTTGTAATGCTCGGTTCTTCACTCAAACATTGTTTATGAAGTGAATGAATTTGCATATGTTTGAATAAATTTCCAATCCCGCAGCAACGCGCGGGCACCGTTGCTAGTAATTAACTAAGAATTAGTTAAGTACCCATTATTTATTCAATTCTTGTGAAGAACAATCTTATTTGAGTCATTTATACTACAATTACTTTGTTTTCTTGCAAGTATTTTTATTCCTACTTTTATAGGTAGTAAAAATCCTACCATTAACTATGGGGAAATTTTATTTAAACTCATCTAACCTATTTCTACACCCAACATACTCTTTGCACCCATTTGATTTTTAACTAAACTATTAATATCTCTTTAAACTTAAATTTAATATTTAATATACCCCCATAAACCCAATTCAATATGTGGATTTATTTTTACACCCATTTGATTTTTAGAAGCTAAATTTGATGTGTTTAGACCTAAGTTCTTTGCATGGTTTTTCCACAACACAAAAGCTGATAATTCATTTGTTACCGGCACGAACTTAAAGATGGTTATTAAGAAGTGGATCGAGGAACTTAAAGATCAACCATGGTCCAGAGAGAAAAAAGCAAATGATCAACCTGCTTTTAACTGGGCATTAGACAACAAACTCGTTAACAAAGTGGATCTCTACCTATTGCCACATGCAACATTCCCAACTGGAGGATTATACTTTAAGAACAAGACGTGGGTGCGAGAAACTAAAGGGATGCATGTTATAATTCACAATAATTATATCCTGGATTTTGAGAAGAAGATAAAATGCTTCCATGATTATGATCTATGGCTGGTCGATGATCACGCGGATGAGTCTCCTTTTGGGAGAATATGAGATTGAATGACATGATCAATATTTGTTTCCATAGAAGCTCTGTATTGATGCCCGCAGGAAATGCTTCCTTACGAATTTGTGTGACCTTCGAGCCCGGTGGGTTTTCGTAACAGACTTGAAAAGGGAAGGGAATGTGGTTTTCGCTTCAGAACCGCAAGAAATGAGCATAGAGTTTGACTTCTCTTAGTTGTTTGCCAATTCAACCAGTTACTGGGTCCTTTCACACCGGACATTTTTCATGGTTGGATTCTTTCGTTGTTGTTTTAGCGGAAGGTAGGATGCTTTCGTTGTATTTGTTGAAAAAAATTACAGTAAATAACTTCTACTCTCTAAAAAATTGAAATCAAACGAACAAAAAATTCATAAATTGAGTCATACTTTGGTTGGAGGATTCAAAACTTCAAAATCACCATCCATCAATAAAAAGAACTTATTTTTCTGTATGAGAGCTATTAGGGTTTTAGCCATAATAAATGTAGGATAAACAAAGAGTGATCGTAGGGTTTAATTATAGTGTTTGAGTTTATTGATAAATTTGAGTTTTATTATTAATTTCATTTTGTACTTAATAATTATGCAATAGGGTAAAATAGATAATTAACATTTAAAATTTAAGTTAGGTGCAAAAAGAGGTTAAATAGATTTAAATAAAATTTCCCTTAACTATGCGGTTTTCCAAATAAGGAAGGTAAGAAAAGAAAATTGGGGAACTGGTCCTGGCAAGATGATACGTATTGTCTTGTCTTTGTCTGCCAAAGAGCTTTTGAGTGAACTTGTGATGCCCGATGATCAAGACGATGAAAGTGACAGGCCAAACGGTCAGACATCAAAATTTAAATTGACAGAACTCATAACAGACAATCAAAGTAAGAGCAAAACGAATTGCAGTCAAGGGTTTTGGAGTTATTCCAAGGTAATCTAGTGATGATCGACAAACAGTGGATGGATGTGGTTAAATCTTTGGACTTGGCACATGTACACAAGCATGTTTTTGGGACTTAGTGTCATGGGGTGACGAAGAACTGGAAGAGAAAATCAGGTTTGCGAATTCTTGCGCGTATAGTAACTTTTCCGCATGAACAGTTGTTTTTCTTTAGCAATTTTTTTCCTTTCAAAACAACAGTCAGCTTCTTCTATTCTTTTCAATGGTACAGCTGTTTTTCCATGACATATTTGTGATTAAGGCGTTTTAATTTTGTTTAGTAAGTTAAAAGTAGCTTTTAAGCAAGTAGCGTTTTACCACAATGATGAAAAAATGTCGAGCGCGTTTGGGTTCTCTCCTGTAAAGGTGAGAGGTATTTTCTCTCTCTGAGAACTTTTCGCACCGTTTGTGTGTGGTCTTTCCTTGATCCAACTCTCCTTCGGCTTCGGCCCTAGGTGTGGCCAGGATCAGCGGCAGTCTCTTCTTTGTTTCCTTCATTTTTTGTTTCTGTATACCTTGCTATTATTACAGATCCTTCATCTCGTTTACTTTCGTTTCACCTTGCAGTCCTAAACTCCGATCTTCACCTTGTTCCTGTTCCAATCTTCCATTTACCTGTCCTTAATTCCCTTCTTCCATGTTTCTGTCAACTGATTTCCTTCCACTTCTCCTAATTCTTTCCGCTTCGTTTATACTTCAGTGTCTATTTCTTAGCTTTTCACATCCAACCAAATCGCTCTATCCCCCTTGTTTCCACACCAATCTTAATTTGATACATCTCTACACTGCGCTTTGACGCGGATTTCCCGAATGGTGTGTAGAGCTCCGGCTCGGATGTTTACACCACCACCTTCCGTTTGTGTGCCTTTATCGGCACAGATACCTATGGTTTTCCATCGACTTCCCTATCAGCTTCTTTCGTATGGTGGCAGCGGATTGTTTGGTGATGTTTCAAGGAAGGTGGAGCTATGTGCCTTCTTCTTCCTGAGCCTTTGTTTGGTCAGAATTTAGGTTGCCGTGTGGTGGAGGACCTCTGGTGGCATGGTGATGGTAGGGATGTAAATTACTTGAGTTTTTTGGTTTATTTAAGTTTGAGGGTCTACTTTTTAGCTGCGCAAGTTGGTTTTCAGGCAGGTGCAGGAAGCACCAGCGGCGGATCTATTAAGGGACCAGGGTGGTCCCGGGACCACCCGAAGCTCGGAAAAATGGCTGTGAGGATCTTCAAAGACCACCCTAGTCTGGGCAGTGATGGAGAAGAACAGCAGCAATGGTGGCTGCTGCACGCTGTGCGTTTCAGGAAGAGAAGAAGAAAGCCAAAAAAAATTTCAAAATGACGTGGCCAAAACGACGTCGTTTTGAGCCAAGTCATTAAAAAAATTTGAAGCCTCACTCATGTGAGAACCTTCACACGATCAGCTCCTTCAGCAATCAGAACCTTCACTTCAATAATACCTAATCTTGCCGCTCGGCCCGCTCCTGTTCCTTAAGCATCGATCAACTCTCTGCTGCACCTGCACTCTAGTTTATGTTCACCGTTGCAACTTGCACCGACGAGCGGGGCGACGACATCTCTGTTCTCCGTGTAAAGCTCTGGTCTGGACTCTGGAGGCTAGCCGGTAGTCCTCTTCTTCTTGGTCAAAGAGGTTTGTACTTTGTAATTGTACTCTCTTTGACTCTGTGAAGTCTCTGTCCATTAAATAATTTTGCCATCCACAGATCCACTATCTGATAGTGTTACTGTGTCTGTGTTAGTATATATGAATCATGAATGTGTAGGTGGCTGGGGTCCGAGAGCAGAGGAAATTTATGCTTATGAAATGTTTGATCTTTGGTCTGAAAGAGAGTAGATTAACTAAAGAAGTGGTAGTGTGTGTAATGTGTTGGCTGTATATTGTGAATTGGAGCATAGAACTAGTTTTTGATGTTAAATGGGTGGCTGAAGATCGGTGCTTTCTTTCGATATTCGTTTCGTATTTTTGTGTAATGTGTTGGCTATACACATTAAGGGATTGAACCTGCTTCGTTACTCTCTGTAATTTTGTCTTCCAATCGTGTGGCATTTGGCTGAGTGTAATAAGTGCATACTGTTGATTATTGACTCAAACATGTAGTCAAAGTCTAAATCTTTGGGCTACTTTGTGGTAATGGGAGGCAAACAAGATTTGTGCCTAATTTGTGCCTAACTCCTTTTGACTTGATGGTAGGCCTTTGGCCATTGATGTCTTTGAAGAGTTTTTTCTTTGGCTATAAAAAGAGAGCAAGGTGCAACCCATAAGCATGGAGAAGTAGAGAAGAACAAGGAAGAGAGAAAAATAGCAAGAAGCCATTTGGCATAGAGAAGAATTTTCTCAAATTGGCTTGCTTTGTATTTTTGGTTTTCTCTTCCTATTGTAAGTGTGAGAGCTTGGGGTTATTTGGGTCTTTGGGAAATTGAGTGATAAACACTATTGTATGTTCTCATTGATTATAATGGAATACTCTGTCGTCTCCAAACTGGATGTAGGCATTGCCGAACCAGTATAAATCTTGGTGTTCTTGTTGGTGTTGGTTTTATTCTGTTCTGTTTTAACTATTCACTTACAGTCGTATGCCGCTTCCGCACAACAAGTGGTATCAGAGCCCAGTTCCGTGAATAGTGTTGGCGCTACAGTTCTGTGAACAGTGAATTGCTACAGTATCTGTGAACAGTATTGTACCTGTGAACAATGCCGTATTTGTGAACAGTGCCGAGTAGATGGCTGGAGATAAAGATGAATCTGTAAAGAAAGAGTCAGCATCATCTTCATCTTCATCCAATAGACATCCAACCACTACTACAAGGTTAGAGGTTGATAAATTCAATGGCTCTAATAATTTTGGTATGTGGCAATGTGAAGTTATGGATGTGTTGTATCAACAAGAGTTGGATATGGTTCTGGAAGATAAACCAGAAGATATTGATGACAAGCAGTGGACGCGAATTAATCTTCATGCTTGTGCTGCTATTCGATCATTCCTTGATAAGGAGTTGAAATACCCGTATATGAAGGAAACTTCTGCTAAGGAGTTATGGACGAAATTGGAGGAGAAGTATATGACCAAGAGCGCAGAAAATCGTCTCTTCTTGAAGAAGCGACTCTTCCGATTTCAGTATCGTCCAGGTATCTCTATGCACGAACACCTCAATGATTATAATAAAATACTTGCTGATTTAGCAAACCTTGATGTGAAAATTCCTGACGAGGACAAGGCACTATGTTTGTTAAATTCATTGCCTGATGATTATGATCATTTGACAACTACTCTGTTGTATGGAAAATCCGAGGTGAAACTTGATGAGGTGTCTGCGGCATTGGTGAATCATGAGTGTCGTAAGAAGGAATTGAAGACTCACAATTCACAAACCGAGGCATTTGTTGCAAATGGTCGAACAGAGGAAAGAAAATCTGGGAAGCGGGGAAAATCTCGTTCAAAGTCACGAGGGAAGTTTCCTGCTAAAGATGAATGTGCTTTTTGTCGCCAAAAGGGGCATTGGAAGAAAGACTGCCCCAAATTGAAGAACAAAGAGAAGGAGAAAGCGGGTTCTGAAGCAAATATTGTAAAATCTGGAGATGATGATTTCGAGTTTGCTTTGGCTAGTTCATATGCTGATGGTCACTCAAATGAGTGGATTTTGGATTCAGGTTGCACCTATCATATGTGTCCCATTCGGGAATGGTTTTCTAATTTTGAGGAGCTGGATGGTGGAGTTGTTTTGATGGGTAATAATAATGCCTGCAAAACACAAGGGATAGGCAAAATCTGTTTGAAGATGCATGATGGAACAGTAAGAGAATTAAGTGATGTTCGGTATGTACCGGATATGAAGAAAAATCTCATCTCATTGGGTGCATTGGAATCCAAGGGTCTCAAGATCACCATGGAGGGTGGAGTTCTTAAAGCTGTGTACGGGGCACTGGTGGTGATGAAAGGTACAAGACGAAATAACTTGTATTTCTTGCAGGGGAGTACAGTTATTGGTGGAGCAGCTGTCACCGAAGCTGCTGACGCAGATAGCACAGACACCACGAGGTTATGGCATATGCGTCTTGGGCATGCTGGTGAAAAAGCGTTGCAAGGATTGGTGAAGCAAGGCTTATTGAAAGGTGCAAAGGCATGCAAATTGGAATTCTGTGAGCATTGTGTGTTGGGTAAGCAAACTAGAGTAAAATTTGGCACTGCTATTCACCACACTAAAGGCATTCTTGATTATGTTCACACTGATGTTTGGGGACCTTCCAAGAATGCATCTTGGGGAGGTAGCCATTATTTTGTCTCCTTTGTTGATGACTTCTCTAGAAGAATATGGGTGTACACCATGAAGCGTAAAGATGAAGTCTTGAAGATATTCCTGAAGTGGAAAAAAATGATTGAAACGCAAAGCGGTCGAAAGATCAAGACTCTCAGATCAGACAATGGGGGTGAATATAAGTCTGATCCTTTCTTGAAAGTTTTTCAAGATGAGGGTATTGTGAGGCACTTCACGGTTAGGGAGACACCGCAACAGAATGGGGTGGCGGAGCGCATGAACCGTACTTTGCTTGAGAAAGTTTGGTGTATGTTGTCTAATGCTGGATTAGGCAAGGCATTTTGGGCTGAGGCACTCACTTATGCAAGTCATCTCATTAATCGATTGCCAGCTGCTGCGAACGAGGGCAAAACGCCCATGGAGGTATGGTCTGGTAAACCTTGTACTGATTACAAGTTTTTACACATATTTGGTTGTCCTGCTTACTATTATGTCAGAGAAAGCAAGTTGGATCCAAGAGCAAAGAAAGCTCTATTTATGGGCTTTAGCACTGGCGCGAAGGGATACCGACTCTGGTGTCCAGATGAGAAGAAATTTGTTGTAAGCAGAGATGTGACTTTTGATGAGGCTGCTATGGTTAATCAGAACAAGCATGAAGGTGAAACTGAAGCGACCGAGACCATGAGTAGCTTAAAGCAGGTGGAGTTACTGAAGACTCCAGTTGTTCCAGTAAGGTCTGATGTTTCAAACACTAGTCCTACAGTTAATTCTGATGATGAGGATGAGGATGATGAAGAGGATGCACCTACCCAAGAGCCTCCACAGCAACAAGACTATATTGCAACCAGAAGATCGAGAAGGGAAATCCGAAAGCCTGCTCGATTTACTGATATTGTGGCATATGCACTTCCCGTTATTGAAGATGATATTCCATCCGCCTACAAAGAAGCTGTCATGAGTTCAGAGTGCGAGTTGTGGAAGAAATCTATGGATGAGGAGATGAAATCTCTTCATAAAAATGAGACTTGGAAGCTGGTTCAGTTACCAAAGGGGAAGAAAGCAATTGGTTGTAAATGGGTGTATGCCAAAAAGATGGAATCTTTGGGAAGAGACAATGTAAGATTCAAAGCCAGATTGGTAGCTAAAGGCTACGCTCAGAAGGAAGGCATTGACTACAATGAGGTATTTTCTCCTGTAGTAAAACATTCTTCTATTCGTATTTTGTTGGCTTTGGTTGTGCAGTTTAACCTTGAGTTGGCCCAACTTGATGTCAAGACTGCATTCTTACATGGTGATTTGGAGAAGGAGATTTATATGTCTCAACCAGAAGGTTTTAAGGTTGCTGGAAAGGAAAATTGGGTTTGCAAATTGGAAAAATCATTGTATGGCTTGAAGCAGTCTCCAAGACAATGGTACAAGCGATTTGATAGATTTATGATCGGGCAGAAGTACACAAGAAGTCACTATGACCATTGTGTATACTTTCGCAAACTACAAGATGGAACCTTCATTTATCTGCTTTTATATGTTGATGATATGCTTATAGCATGTAAGAGCAAAGTGGAGATTACAAGGTTGAAGACTCAACTAAGTAATGAATTTGAGATGAAGGACTTGGGAGAAGCTCGGAAGATACTAGGTATGGAAATTGAAAGAGATAGAGTGAATGGCAAGATTAGTCTGTGTCAGAAGCAGTATTTGAAGAAGGTACTACAACGTTTCAGGATGAATGAAAATTCAAAACCGGTTAGTACACCTCTTGCCTCTCATTTCAAACTTAGCGCTTCTATGTCTCCTAAAACTGTTGAAGAGAGTCAGTACATGGCTCAAATTCCTTATGCAAATGTTGTTGGTAGTTTGATGTATGCTATGGTGTGTACTAGGCCTGATATTTCACAAGCTGTTAGCATTGTCAGTAGATATATGCATAATCCAGGAAAAGGGTACTGTGGATGTTGGTTTATTGTTCCAGCAGGATAAAGTTACTGGTAAATGTGTTGTTGGATATGTGGATTCTGATTACGCAGGTGATTTGGACAAGCGTAGGTCCACTACTGGTTTTGTATTCTCTATTGCTGGAGGTCCAGTAAGTTGGAGGTCGATTCTGCAATCTACAGTTGCTTTGTCGACTACTGAGGCAGAATACATGGCTGTAACAGAAGCTATAAAGGAAGCCATCTGGCTTCAAGGGTTGCTTGATGACTTAGGGGTTCAACAAGACCATGTGGATGTTCATTGCGACAGTCAGAGTGCTATTCATTTAGCAAAGAATCAAGTTCATCATGCACGTACGAAACACATTGACGTGAGGTTCCATTTTGTTCGTGAGGTTATTGACGAGGGAGATATTCTTCTTCAGAAGATTGGGACCGCTGACAATCCTGCGGATATGTTAACGAAGCCAGTTTCGTTGCACAAGTTTAAGCACTGCTTAGACTTGATTGGCATTTGTAAAATTTGTTGATTGCCCCATGGGGGATTGGGAGACGACTATTAGGAGTTCTACTTAGAGGGTTTGAGTCAAGGTGGAGATTGTTGATTATTGACTCAAACATGTAGTCAAAGTCTAAATCTTTGGGCTACTTTGTGGTAATGGGAGGCAAACAAGATTTGTGCCTAATTTGTGCCTAACTCCTTTTGACTTGATGGTAGGCCTTTGGCCATTGATGTCTTTGAAGAGTTTTTTCTTTGGCTATAAAAGGAGAGCAAGGTGCAACCCATAAGCATGGAGAAGTAGAGAAGAACAAGGAAGAGAGAAAAATAGCAAGAAGCCATTTGGCATAGAGAAGAATTTTCTCAAATTGTCTTGCTTTGTATTTTTGGTTTTCTCTTCCTATTGTAAGTGTGAGAGCTTGGGGTTATTTGGGTCTTTGGGAAATTGAGTGATAAACACTATTGTATGTTCTCATTGATTATAGTGGAATACTCCGTCGTCTCCAAACTGGATGTAGGCATTGCCGAACCAGTATAAATCTTGGTGTTCTTGTTGGTGTTGGTTTTATTCTGTTCTGTTTTAACTATTCACTTACAGTCGTATGCCGCTTCCGCACAACACATACTTTTCAATGAAGGCCAATGAACAGAGCATCACTAAAATGCCCTAATTAGAACAAAACCTTTGGTTACACCGTGTACACTCCAATTCAAAATGAGAACTTAAATTTGGTGGCTGTCTTTACTAATTACGATGGACTTTTTACACAGAATTTCACATACTAGTTGTTATCAATTAGTTGAACACTCCAATTCAAAATGAGAACTTAAATTTAAGCAGGTTCTATTCTACGATATTCGTCTTATATGTTTTTGTGTAATGTATTGTGAATTGGAGTGTACAACTAGTTTGTGATGCTAAAAGGGTGTGTAAAAATCTGTGCTTTCTTTCAATATTGTTTCCGTGCTTGTTTTCTGAACTTGAGGTGGTAGTGGAATTGCAGGGACTATTTCCTAGAGTATAGTGAGTTGATCAAGCCGCAGCCTTTGCCTTTGGAAGGTGTAAACAATATATTCTACAATCTGTGCGTTTCTCACAAGTGCAAGGTATGTTGGGACCACCCTAAATTAAAATCCTAGATCCGCCACTGGGAAGCACCAAAACCAGCCCTTCATCACCAACCCCACTAACACCATAATTTGCATAAACATGGATCTATGTTTGTGTTGTAAAAGCTCATACACATGATGGTAGGGCTTTGACGAAACAAGAATGTGCTTGTAACCACATGATCTCTGTGACAGCTGGTGGTGTTTCTCCACAAAACAACAATACGTGCTTGCAATCACCTCCTCTTCAAATCATGTGTATGCATTGGATGTCGGGAGAAAATTGGGGAACTGGTCCTGGCAAGGTGATACGTATTGTCTGCCGAAGAGCTTCTGAGAATTTCCAGGCGAAGTTATCGGGCTCTCTTACCCACCCTCCTCAACTTCAGTTGCTGTTGTTGTTTACAGTGCCAGTGCAAATGTGCCGGATTGATCACCTTGTGATGCCCGATGATCAAGACGGTGAAAGTGACAGGCCAAACGGTCAAACATCAAACATAAGTTGACAGAATTCTTAACAGACAATCAAAGTAAGAGAAAACGAACTGCAACCAAGGGTTTTGGAGTAATTCCATTCCCAAGTCCAGCATTATTTTTGGGACATCTTTCGAAAAGTAATCTAGTGCTGATCGACAAACCGTGGATGTATGTGGTTAAATCTTTGGACTCGGCACATGTACACAAGCATGTTTTCGGGACCTAATGTTATGGAGTGACGAAGAACTGGAAGAGCAGATCAGGTTTGCGAATTCTCGCGTGAATAGTGACTTTTCATGCATGAACAATAGTTTTTCACAGCTGTTTTACCATGACATAATTGTGATTAAGGCGTTTCAATTCTGTTTTAGTAGGTTGAAAACATCTTTTAAAATTCTAGTATTAAGTTTAATACTAACTTATTAACTAAAAATGATATTGTTTCTCTTTAACTTCTCTGCATAACATATGTAGCAGTTACAAGTTATCAATTGAAAGCAAAGCAATTTTCTTTCTTTTGCTGATTTAACTAACTTTTGAGCTCACTCTTCAAGCAATACTCCAATTCCTTTGGAGCTCACTTTTGAGCTGTGCAAGCTGATTTTCAGGCAGGACCACACTCACTAATCGACCGACGTTATTAGTACTTGCAGGAAGCACCAAAACCAGCCCTTCATCACCAACCCCACTAACACCATAATTTGCATAAACTGGTTTTTGTCCCTTCAATTCAAGCCTATAAATCTCTGCCTCTTCCAAGTTCATGAATGTGAGTTTTGCTCCGTAAGCTATGAAGTCCGAATTTATCCCGCCCTCCTCCCTCCCTGTCATCTCCTCAATTGCACCATTCTCTTCTGCCCTTTTGTTCATAATCAGCTCTACCAAATCTGACACTTCAGCTTCTGCAACCAAGAAATTTGCTTCAACTGTGCTCCACACCATGTCATTAGTCCGAATTTCGAATTCCCCCTTGTGCGCATTTTTGGTACAAATTGTCACCCTTCTTATCTGCTCTGAGCTTTCCTTAATCTTTGACAAGGTTTTCCATATGATAGCAGAAAGAACTTCAAAAGCTGAGGAGACTTTTGCCGATTGGTTGCTTGGAGGACAAGAAATGTTTGAGACCAAATGATCAAGTTTCTCAGCAGAAACATGAAAAATGTGTTTCCTCATCTTGTAATTGTTGGGTGTCACCCAGTAATCACCTACTGGATCAACCCTTTTCAGAGAAAATGGTGTTTTGGGAACTGAAGAAAGTGATGGGAATTCATGTTTTCCGGGAGGTGGCACGTGGAGGAGCTTCCGCGGCACGTGACCGGCCATGATCTTCCCCCACATGTTCATGAAGTTTGAGGCAGAAAACGCATCTCCAAGGACGTTGGCCCAGCTGAGTCCCACTGCCATTCCTCCACATTTGAACCAAGTGAACTGCTTGCAAATTACCACATGAAAAAACGACCATGTAAATATGTGCAAAGAGGATTCATCTAATCAATATGGTTGAAAATAACAAAACATGTCTAATCAGGTCTCTGTCAAAAGTTCCACGTAGCGATTGTGATTTACGCCTATTTCTGGCATGTACTTATTATCACACATACACAAATAGATAATTATGAAAAAAAAGACGCGTATAACTCATATCATTGTAGCTACAATTATACGTTACTTATACGATTATATGATTGTACTCCCAGCCTAAGGGGTGGTTTGGAAGTGAGGTGCTTAAAAAAAAAGCATCCATGAAAAAAAGTTGTGAGGGTTTTAGGTGTTTGGTAAACTAAAAAAAATGACTTATTTTGGAAGCTGCTATGAGAATAAGCTGAAATCAAAGGAAAAAGTTGAAGCTGCTATTTGCAGCTTTGGAAAACTGGCTTTTTTTCAAGCACACGGAGCTACAGTGCTCCTTTAATGAAAAGACCCACCATCAGACTTTTTTTTTTCAAAAGCACTTTTACAAAAAAGTTTACCAAACACTCTGCTGATTTATTTCACAGCCGCTTATTCTCACAGCTGTTTTTTTTCAAAACACATCAATACCAAACCAGCCCTAAACGACAGATTCTCTCTTAAAACCACGAAACCACATCATCATGACTTCAATCAATCACAACGAAGTGTTATGATTTATTTTTCCTTTGCTTCTCTCTCCTATTAGTTTCTACGAATTGCAACCGGAGTAGATGCCACTATAATTGTGCTTGAATGATTGAGAGATTTTCTCCTCTGCACGCCTACTCCAGTTATGATTGAGTAGGCACCAAGAACAAGAAATTTAGAAATACAGGTATTTTTGTTGTATTGGATTTATACAATTTTTGTTGAATTAACAAATAGCATGCACATATACTGAAATACCAAGAACAAAAGATGAGCTAAAACAAGTACATAGTATAGTTATTACCTGTAAAAAGACCAAAGGAGAGTAACCAAGATCAGGACCAAGGGATTGATTATAAGCAAGACCATCAAAGAGAGAAGAGTCCTCCACAGCCCTGGCGAACCATTCATCAACTGTTTCTTCAGAATGCGCTTCTACAATTCTCACACCGCCGTCGTTACACTTGATGAACGGCCTCCCCGTTTCGGTTATCCGGATCCTCCCCGAGGCAGTGATGTGGAGCTGCAGGAGCTCGAACATAGGTTTCTTCAAGTCATAAATTGTGAGCCCCTCAACTGCCTCGCTCTTGAAGAAGTAGACCCCTTTGATGTAGTGAAGCTTCATGGCCAAGTCCATGTTGGTCAGCTCATGGACCTTGTTTTCATCACCTGTCATTGTAGCTGGAACAACCGATGAGAGCCTCAAGCTGGTTGATGAAACCATTTTGGAATTACAAGGTGGACTAGTTTAATGAAGCCTCTTGAGAAGGAACTAGCTTGATAGGGATAATATATATCGATATATTGGTACTAGCTATTAATGTCAACTAAATTTGCAGCTGGATATGCTGTAATTAACTTTTGGACCATCTTCCTTTCGAGAGCAATGGCCAGAGTGACCGTGACATGGCCATATAATTTTATTAATGGATATTACTTGCAATTTTTACGAAGATTGCACATATTCTATCCATTGCAAATAACCTATTTCACTGTATCTTTCATAATCTGAACCGGTTAATTTTTTTAGTCTTAGCTTTAAGGTCATCCCTATAAAAAAAATATTCGAATTGATGATTGTTTGGTCATCCATGTGTATCAAATAAATGTATGGTTCATCATGAATATGTTATTTGATTTCTCACAGTCAATTCTTTTTTGTACTTTTGGATGCACAAAATATCTCCAAGTCAGTGGTTTTTTGTAGAGTTGGTCTTCACGTGAAGATTAAAAAATTGAACAATTTCGATTATAAAACTTATACAATGAAAGTACACTATTCACAAGGGGCTGGGATATGTTCATTACTTCCATAAATATCCAAGTATTATCCTATATTAATTTACTTTCGGAAATGATTTTTACACAAGATTTTTTTTCTCGTACTCTTGTTTATTTTTGTCTCTTGATCAGCATTTTATTATTCAATCTAAATGCTAGAAATACACAAAGTTGTGGAGAGAGAAAAATAGTACAAAAATAATTCCTTTCTTCTAGATGCCATGGTCCAAGGAAATTGTGGATACTCTTTTAATTTAAGGGAATTTTAACGAAAAACTCATGATATTGTTCATTTTAACGAAAAACCACATTTTTACTCTAAAAATTCAATCCTGATATTATTCACTTATAACACATTTTTGTCATTTTCGTTAAAACTCAAAGTTTTTAAACTATTTTCATTAGTTTTCCTTTAATTTAATGGTAAGTGATCATTTAACTTTTATTGTACTTTTCCTTCGCAGTTAAATTAAAATCGAACAGTGAATGACTCTAATCATTTTCTCAGGCCATGAAATCTAGGTCAAACGGGACTCGTGTGAAAATCAAGTGGCTTGATTTTATTTGTTTATAATTTACATGTCTCCAGCGCTATGTCAAAATTTTCCATTTTCCTCATCTTAACTTGTAACCGTGTAACTTTGCTTCCATCTCGTGTCCTATATCATCCCAATATATCAAGTTGGGTCAAAAAAATCGTTAGCTTAGCTGATGCATGCGCTTGTGTAGACTTCAATTGACCATGACCATTTTAAAATTGTATTCGCTAATTATTGTTTTAAGTGTTTGATTCTCGTGTTTCTTTGACATAAGATTTTAACGAGACCACATAAGTTGAAAACAAACCAAAACGGAAAAGAAAAACAAAAACACCAAAAAAACAAAGAACTTGCCGCCTAATTAATGTAACTGGAAGTTGGGAGTTGCCTCCTAAAAATATAGCTGGAAGTTGGAACCTGGTGCCATCTGCAACTTGGGTTGTTTTTTGGGTTAATTTTTATGGTATGTTTCTTAATTTCTACCTAATACCTAATATTATCTCACCTTGGATGAAACATGCCTCATACAGGATATGCCCCCTACATCAATAATATGCCCTTTAATATGCATTGTCAGTCCAGTTTTACTTTTTTGTTGTCTGTTTCTTCCTCTTTCTATCTATCTACCACGCATGCTGTCCTTAGTAAGAACTATTGCCTCCTGAACGGTGCAGCCGGGTCAGCGGTGGATAGAACCTTCCTCTTCGACTTACTGCTACTCACATGAGTAAATTCTATCTTCTTACCTTTGAGTAGTAATATCGTTTGTATTTAAAAAACAATTCACCTGGAAACCTGTGAGTTAATTTGCTGTTTCTTCCTCCTATCGCCATGCTAACCTATACAGTATACATGAATGTGCGGTGTCGATGAGCTTTTTAGGGTGAAAAAACGCACCTCATTGCACAAAATGATGGTTCTGAGAGCCGACAGAACTATGAATGCTCAACTACGTACGTGAAATTGTTGGAATTTAATTTGTTAGTGGTTTTAAATTAAAGAGAACTTTTATTTCATATTTAATTATTATTTTAATTACTTTGTTGTTACACCCAAACTTTTTTTTTAAGACAATGGTATTAAATTATTGATGATAAACATCCAGTACAAAGAAACTAGAATTTTCAAAAGGAAAACTATCGAAAAGGGCTTCAAAACTTTGAGTTTTAACCAAAAACCACCTACTAACTTTATTTAATGATAAGGACAAGAGAAAAAAAAATTAAAAAAAATACATAACAAAAGTTTGGTGCAGCCCCTACTTACTACGCCAAGTGCGCTTGCCGTCAATTACAAAGAGGTCAAGGCCAACGACAACCAAGCCCTCCATGAGCTCTTCCTCAGGGCCTACAATTAATCCCTCTGGGTCCCCAACAAGATAAATAATGTTGTATGATCTTGATGAATATGGAAGGAAAGGTTACAAAGAATAAACAGAGTTTGATTTTTCTTTTTGGTCTTTTGTCGCGGTGAATGCTTTCTATTGGTGTAAGCTAGAAAGATCTCACTCCCAAGTCCCCAACCCACTTTTTTTTTTTTTTTGGATCAAAGTGGACAATAGTTATCATTGTGGACGTAGTGACCTTGTTGTCATGTTCTACTTTCAAGTTTCTTTCTGAAACATCATTTTTTTTTGTGTTTTCGACGCTTTTGTGTGAGTTTCTGGTGAACCCAATTGGGGTTTCTTGCGCTTGCAGTACTTAGTGGATGAATCTGCGGCCGATAAGTTGAAGAAAATCTACTCTACTTAGCGCGCCTGCCAAGTGTTTGATGTAATGCCCGAAAGATCATGAAGATATCTAGGCTGCAAAATGTGACTAAAGTTATAATAATGGAAAAACTTGAATTAACTGAGTCATCATCTGTGCCAATATATGTGGAATACTTTTGTAAAGTTTCAGAAAACCTAATGCCAACATTGATAAAGGGAAGAAATAGAGAATTGTTCAGAGTTCAAATTGATTTTGCATTTAAAATGTAAGAGAGAAATGAACGCGTGTGCATAGCCGTAGTGGTTGGAAGGATGTGCAACACAACAAAACATCCACCATAAAAAAGGTGTGGCCCTTGAGGGCTTCGATGGTGCCCTCTTCTCCATTGGGCATGAATTCGCCACAGCCATCCATAACAGTCCCTCCTATGCTGTACATGGTTCTTAAGGCACTCCTTGTAGTAAGTTTTCATAAACAGTGTCATAAGTTTCATAAACAGTGTCGTAAGTTTTCATAAACAGTGTAGTAAGTTTCATAAACAATGTCCTAAGTTTCATAAACAGTGTAGTAGTTTCATAAACAGTGTACCGTGAGTCTGCGCATCAAATTTTTGTCATTTTTATTAAAATTATGCCTTTTTCATTAAAATTTAAGTTCTTTTGTCATTTTTATTAAAATTTAAGTATTTTTAATTAAATAAAGTTATAGCATGGTTTTTTTATTAAAATAAACTTAGTCCAAGCCCTTTTCATGAAGGTTCCCATTTTCAAACTGGTCATAGTTGAACTGTTAGAGATTTCAATAATAAATATATAAATGATTATATATATATTGACTTGGCGTTGCATTGTGCAGCATGTGTGTGTATAATAGATAAAGGGTGATGAGGTGCGCAGCAAGTATATGGGCAGCAACCTTTACAAAAGATTAGGCTTCATTCAACCTTTTACAGTTGTATATTTTGTTGAATGGTTGCAACTTTTGATTATAAGACATGATGATATTTATTTTCTGAAAAATCTATATAGAAGACATGTCTTTTGGGTTAACACTATTAAGAAAGATTGTATATCTTCAACTAAAATGAAAGGACTCGATGAACGGGTGCTTTGATGCCTATAAATACCTATTGTGGCATAATGTTTCACACACAATTTCAGAAATTTGTTTCTACATTCCTTGCTCTCTTCTCTCTCCATCACATTCATACAATTTCTTTCTAGTTATTTCTAAGGGAATATAATTCGGTTTTGCTAATCGAATATTCCATACTTTATTGTATCCTGGAAGTGATTTGCCAAGATACCTTTAGCAAACTCATTCGAGTAGGGGCAAATAACACTTTAAGAAAACGATTCAAGTCATACCTCAAAGTCATCATTTGGATTATTCTCCACATTTCTTCATTTAATCTAACATGAACGATTAAGCAATATGAACTATACATAAGGGCTTGATCATTGGTCTACCAAAGTAGCTTTATTCTCCTTCCATTCACACAGATTGTGAGAATCAAGAGTCCGAAGTTTAGTCATCGAATTGTGTAGCCTACTTTGGAGTCTCCCCTTGGGTGTCCGACTCATTTGCGCTCTTACCAACAGGGACCTTCAGAACAACTAGTTGACAAAACTACAAAGACTGGCCTGCATCATCAAAGACTGCCTACTATGCTCTGGAGCCTAATCTACTAGTTACCTGTGAGGGTTTTTCCCTATATAGCCAGGTCAAACAAGAGAAACATTCATTGTCACTTACTACTCAAAACTCTCTCAAGTTCTCTTTTTCTATCTTATAACAGCCCAACTCTTTTAAGGCCCTAGTGTGATTTGCCAAACTGTTTGGGTTGAAAATGACAGATTTTAGCACTTCAAACTAGACACCATCTGTAACGTTAAGCTCTGTCACCTTGCTTAAAGCAAACCCTCACTTAAACTAAGCTACCACCTTTTAACAAGCAAACTCACAACTGAAGTAGCCTTCCAGGCTTCCACCATCTGCTTAAAAAAAGCTGTCTCATTTTTATCGACAAATTTTTCTTCTTTCAACATATTTCCACTTATTTCATAACCAAAACTAGAGGTTTGATAGAAAGATTTAAGCCAAGAATTACCTGGAGTAAGTGTTAGTTGTTGGATTTTATAGTTTGAAACATGGTGAATCATGTAAGTATCTTTGTGTTGTTATCTTTGCTTTCCATGTATGTTTCTAAATCTCTGAGGTACTTCGTTAATAAGGTTTGATTCAGTTCAGTTGCCTCCTTTAACATTTGAACCTCTTTCGATTATTGATTTAGATACCATTGATTTTGTTTCTTCATTTAAAGTGTTTGTAATCGAACATCGAATAGTATATGAAATTGTGGTTGATTCTAAAGATGAGGATGCGAAGTCATGACACATGTTTCTTAGATAACAAATCATAATATGGCATGTGTACAAAGTTTGTTTAGACTGTTAGAAAGAATATTGTAAATAGCTTTGGCTATATATATATATATATATTACATGTGATGTAATTATTTTTCATCAATGAAAGAGGAATATTCACAAAACATTGTGTTCTTAGTTTTCTATATGGTTTCATCGCCAACCGCCTCACGACCTCTCTCGATCCTCTTCTATTATGCTCTGCTTCTTTGATTTCTCTACATTTTGCTTCATTTCTTCATCGATCTTGTCTCGTATCTCTTGATCTCTAATGGCGTCTCTTTCTGCATCTTCTGAGTCGGTGCCCAATCCAAATCTCAATTCCTCTTCAAACCCTAATTCTTCTCAATCTTACATATCTCTCACGATCTAAAACATTGGCAACATGGTGCCTATCAAGCTTAAGAGATTCAACTATCTGCCATGGCGAGCTCTCTTTGCCCCAATTCTTTGGCGTTATCGACTTCTTGGTATTGTCGATGGCACAGAATCGTGCCCGGCGCCATTTCTGCCTGATCGATCTCTCAATTTGGCGTTCAAATCTTGGTACAAAAAAGATCAAAATCTCCTAATTTGGTTCAATTCCACACTCTCTAAGGAGGTAATTCCATTTACTGTTGGAGTTTCATCTTCTCGCGATCTCTGGCCCAAACTTGAACAACGATTTGGGGCGTTTCTGATCCTCACATTCATCAGCTTTGATCGCGACTTCAAAGCATTAAAAAAGGTTCACAATCAATGTCTGATTATCTGCAAGAACTTAAAGAGATCTATGATTCTCTCACTGCCGCTGGAGCTTAAATTTCTAATTGTGATCTAATTGCTGCCACTCTTGCTAGTCTTCCTGATGATTTTGAGTCTTTCACTGACTCGATCATGCTCCGATTATCTTCTACTTTTTTGGATGAGTTGCATGGGTTACTACTCACCAAGGAGCTTTCTATGAATCGTCAAAAGAAAGTTATCTCCTCCAACAATGTTGAACCGTTTATGCTCTATCTGTACAAGGTCAACCACCTATTCTTCCCACACCGTCCCAAGCATATGCAGTACAGAATCCACCACTTCAGAACTCTTTTCGCTACAATTCGAATCAAGGACGGAACAATCGCTATAATAATACTCGTGGCACTAGAGGCAACTCTCGAGGAAATCAGTATACCAATGGCTTCACTCGCACCAACAACAATTTCAACTCTCGTGGTTCATCTTCTGGTCCTAGGGCACTGTGTCAAATTTGTGGCAATCCTAGTCATGAAGCTATTGACTGTTTTGATCGTATGAATCCAGAGATCTCAGATCGAATTCCCCCTGCCAAACTTCAAGCAATGTGTGCACGCTATTCTACAAAGCCTTCTCCTTCTTGGCTGATAGACTCTGATGCTACCTTGCACATCACCAATGACATCTCAACCATCAATTCTCATACTCCTTACACTGGTGAAGAAAAAGTATACATCGGTGATGTTAAGGGTTTGTCAATTACTCATGTTGGTTCTTCTACGTTACGTACACATACAGCTTCATTTAAATTGAACAATGTTCTTCATGTTCCTCACATGAAACACAATTTGTTGTCTGCTTTTCCATTTCTCCGTGATAATTACTGTTCTTTGACACTTGACTCTGATGGATCCGTTGTCAAGGATCGTTCTACGGGGAAGATGCTTTTGTGGGGCTCAATTAAAGATGGGTTTTATCCTCTGCACACTGTCTCTTCTACTGGTAAAGCTTCATCTTCCATTATTGCCTCGGCTTTTGTTAGTATTAAAGCTCCAGTCAAGATATGGCATAGTCACTTGGGTCATCCCTCCTCATCTATATTTCACAAGGTTATAGCTAGTAATAAACTTGTTGTGCAAGGTACATCTTATGTAGATTTTTTCTGCTCTAATTGTGCTATAGCCAAAAATCACAAGCTTCCTTTTAAAGCTGCAAGTTCGTCTACTTCTCAAAGTCTGGCACTACTACACTGTGATGTTTCGGGACCTGCCCCTGTGCTTTCTGTTAGTGGCTTTTGGTATTACTTGTTGTTAGGAGATGATCATACTAAGTATAGCTGGTTCTTTCCCTTAAAAGCTAAATTAGAGGTGTATTCTACATTTGTAAGCTTCAAAACATATGTAGAAAACTCTGTTGGAAATAAATTAAAGGTTATACGTTCAGATTCAGGGGGTGAATTTGTTAGTACTTCTTTTCAAACATTTCTCAAATTGCATGGTATTTCTCATCAACTTAGTTGTCCACAAACTCCTGAGCAAAATGGATGTGTGGAAAGAAAACACAGGCATCTCATTGAGGTAGCTCACACTCTATTGGTTGCATCTCATATTCCACAACAGTATTGGGTTGAAGCTATCTCCACTGCTCTTTATTTGATCAATCGTTTGCCTATTTCTAGTATTGTTCATTCTCCTTGGGAATTGTTGTTCCATTCATCTCCAAATTATACTAGGCTTAAGGTATTTGGCTGTAGCTGCTTTCCGTGGTTAAAACTGTATGTTTCTTCGAAGTTAGATGGTAAAAGTAAGGAATGTGCTTTTCCTGGATATAGTATGCAACATAAGGGCTATAGGTGCTTGGATCCTCTCACTGTCTGAGTATACATCTCCAGGCATGTTTTATTCAATGAGACAGCCTTTCCATTTCACCAAGTTCACCCTTATTCCTAGTCCTCTTCTACATCTGCCATTATCCCTCCCATTATAGATCTTCATTTTCCCATTTCTCGACCCTCCTCTCCACCTATTAATCAATCATCTATACCTCAACCTCAACCTCAACCTTAATCATAAACCACCACTACTTATGTTGAACCCTCATCCCATGTACCACTCCTCAACATTCATCCAATGGTTACTCGGTCTAAAAATGGTATTTTTGGACCCAAAGCCTATACTGCTACTAAACATTCTCTGCCACCCACTGTGGATTATGTTCCTACTAACTACAATCAAGCTGCCAAGTATAGTGAATGGCGTCTAGCTTTGCAAATTGAGTTTAATGCCCTTCAATCCACTGGAACTTGGTCTCTAGTTCCCTCTTCACCATCTTAGAATGTGGTCGGCTGCAAATAGGTGTTTAGAATTAAGAAAAAGCCTGATGGTTCCATTGATAGGTATAAGGCCCAATTGGTTGCCAAGGGTTTTCACCAACAAAAGGGGCTTGATTATCAGGAAACATTTAGTCCTGTAGCTAAGCCTGTTACCATTTATATTTTGCTCACTTTTGTTGTTCAATTCAATTGGTTTCTGCATCAGCTTGATATTAGCAATGCATTTCTTCATGGAAACTTAAAAGAAAAGGTGTTATGCAACAACCTCCTGGCTTCAGTGATCCAACCTTGCCTAATCATGTGTGTAAACTCAGAAAGTCCTTATATGGACTCAAGCAAGCTCCCATGGCATGGTTTGATAAGCTTTTTCAAGCTTTTAAGTCCCTTGGTTTTACTCAATCTTGTTCTGGTGCATCTCTATTTGTTCTAAATGATCCTATTCTAGTTATTGTATTGGTTTATGTCAATGACATATTGGTTAGTGGCCCTGATCCATCTGTCTTTGACTTGTTCATCAAAAATCTTGGTTCTTTATTTCCAGTCAAGGATTTAAGTCCTCTTCATTACTTTATGGGATTAAAAGTTCAAAGATCGCAACAGGGTCTCTTTCTTTATCAAGGAAAATATCTTCTGGATCTATTGCAGAAAACAAAGATGGAGGGTGCAAAACCATGTTGCACACCCCTTGGAACTACAAAGTTGGATCACAGTGGCATTCCATTATCTAATCCCACTGAATATAGGTCTATTGTGGGTGCATTACAATATTTGACTTGGACTCGTCCTGATATCTCTTTTGTTGTAAACCAAGTCTGCCAGTTTATGCATCAACCTACTGATCTTCATCTGCAAGGAGCTAAAAGAATTCTCTGCTTTCTCAAAGGCACAGCTTCACATGGTCTTTGGTTCAAACAAGGTAATCTCAATCTTTCAGCCTTTTTTTATGTAGACTGGGTGGGTTGTACATTTGATCGTAGATCGACTAGTGGCTTTTGTGTGTTTCTTGGATCAAATTTAATAAGCTGGAGTGCTAAGAAGCAGCCTACAGTGGCTCGATCTTCCCCTAAGGCTGAATATTGGTCTCTGGCTCACACTGCAGCTAAGGTTACCTGGATCTGCAAGGTTTTTCGTGATTTTGGCTTTCCTTTATCTCTTAAACCTACAATCTGGTGTGATAACATCTCTGCTATATCTCTTGCTTCTAATCTGGTTTTTCATTCTCGGACCAAGCATGAAGAAATCGATTATCATTACATTAGAGAATTAGTTCTTTCTAACCTTGTTCGAGTTCAATATGTTTGCAGTGAGGATCAAATAGCTGACATTCATACCAATCATTGTCTAAGAACATGTTTCTTTTCCTCCAATCCAAACTATAACTTGGAACTTCAACTTCTTCCAAGCTCAGCTTGAGGGGGTGTAAAGATGAGGATGCCAAGTCATGACATATGTTTCTTAGATAGCAAATCATAATATGCCATGTGTACAAAGTTTGTTTAGACTGTTACAAAGAATATTGTAAATGGCTTTGGCTATATATATATATATATATATGACATGTGATGTAATTATTTTTCATTCAATGAAAGAGGAATATTCAAAAAACAATTGTGTTCTTAGTTTTCTATAGATTTAGTTTGTTGGAATCATAGTGTTTATGTCAATTAATTCTTATTGTTTTGAGTACATATCGAGTGCAAGTGTGACTTCGAATTCACATCAAAATTATAGAAATTATCAAGGGAAACATATTCATTGTACAAGAATATGTATTTATTCATTGTACAAAAATGTGTATTTATTCAAGCGTCAGAGCATCTCCAATAAGCTTCCAAATGAACATTGTCATAATCTCTTACCACACCACCACCCACCATGAGATGTTCTCCCAACCCTCGCCTTCCCCCTAGACAGTAGCTCATAATCTGTCTCCTTTGTCTTGTGCTTTTATTTATATTCATCATGATGGGCTTTATTTATTTACCCTCCAAGTCATACAAATCCTAAAAAAACCCTTGGCCTTGTGTTTAACTCCTAATTTACGCAATCATATTCCTATTACAATACTAACTACAATAAATACTGAATTATTTCCATTTTTATACCAAATCATTATCAATTCATTTTCATTTCCAACCATCTCGTCGCCATTAATTCTTAAAACCCAGTACAAATTAAATAGTCCCACCAGGCAAATGGTAGTTGGGACTTTCAATTGATGTGTACATGGAGAGAGTGTAGCCCTTTCATATTTTGATGAATTTGAGAGAGAATGTGTTGTCAAGTCTTAAGTGGAAAAAATAGCAGAAGAGGCTAAACGATGTGCCATTTCACGAAGCATGAGCCAAGAGCCAAGATCCAAGACGTATCCTCATCTCCTTGCCCTCATGCTTTTTATTGAAGGGACCGACAATCACAAGGGCATCACCACTAAAAATGGACTCACCTCCATGATAATATCTCCATACAAAATTCAGACCACCAATTTGTTTCACGTACTATAAAACAATCAAAATTCTATTTTAAATTGCCAAACTCAAAAAGTTCATTTTCAAGAGATGCAGTAAAAGAGTTTCTATTATAACAAAATGTACCGTCACTTTTTAAATTTAGATGAAAAGTTTGTTAAAATAAAAAGTATTATTGAAGATGAAAAGTTAAACTGAGTAGCTAAAATAGTTTGTGACACGCTCAAGTTACTAGTTTTACAAAAATTTAGAATTTCTTTAAAGATGTTCCAAGAGCTAGAAGAGCTATGGAACCAAAAAAAGTGATTTGGTGCTAA